>NC_043711.1:31367605-31596168 GCF_006229205.1 Suricata suricatta
GTGATTAAAAATGGTCACTTTGGGGGAGACAGTGATTTTGAAGGACACAATGGGGGCTTTTTGGATGCTGGTCATGTTCTTCTGCTCGATCTTGGTGGTGGTTACATGGATGTGTTCACTTTGGGAAGCTTCATTAAGCTCTATAATTATGACTTGCACACTTGGCTATTGGCATGTTAATTTTTTAAGTTTGCTTAAAATAAATGAAAAAAACTTTTTCAGAAAACTTCACTGTTAAATAAAGGCACATTAACTGAGGTTTTAAAGTTTTCATCCTTTATGTTGTAGGGGATCTCATCTCTAGAAAATTATTTTACAATACAAAACCTATTTACATTTTGTATTTCTGAAGAGAAGAAGTGTAACGTCACCTCCAGGGCTTAACGGCTTAGCCTTCCTTGTTCGAAGGCATTTGTTCTTCCTTATCGGAATTCAGCGGATGGTAAAACAGCTGTTGTCCGATTAGAAGCAGCCCTACTATTGGGTTTTTAACACCCATTCTTTTTCCTGCCCCTACTCTTTTGAAACTTCTAACCCCTTTTGCAGATGAGGGAGACTATTGAAAGAAAACCAGGAACTTCAGAGATGTGCAGTCTGGGAAAAATATGTGACATCCCCTACCATTTAATAACCACCAGACTCACTAAATTTTCTAATTTCTTTCTTTTCTTTTTCTCCCACATTCCTTCTTCTCTTTTGTTTTCTTTTTGATAATAACAAAAATATTAAGAAAATCCTTGAACCCAGAAACCCAGAAACTGAACTTACACACGCACGCACACACACACACACACGCACACGTGCATGTACAAAGTGATAGATTTACAAGATTATTCGCAGACACACTGTCTGTGGTAGCAGAAGCTGAAAGGCAACCTAAATGTCCAGCAGAAGGGGACTTTTAAGTATATTACATTCAACAGTGGAAACGAATGTGACCAGAAAAAAAGAATGAAGAGGCAATGTTCGAGATACATAGATAAGTGCAGAGTACAAACAGTGTATTTAGACTGCTACCATTTCTAAACACACAGCCTCCTTCTAGAAGGGATACACAAGAAACTGTTAACGTAGCTTGCCCCCAGAGGGAGATGGTGTACATATTTGGTTCCTTTGATATTTAAATTGTATTATATATTGCCTAATCAAATTTAAAAAAACATATAAGATAATATTGTTGGCAGGAGTTATTAGAGAGAACCCCGATTTTGCCAAGAATAGAACAGTGACACAATCTTACGCCCTGTAGTTGGAAGATTGGGATCACCTAATAGGAAGTTTGTCAAAACATATTAAAAACTTCCAAATTTTCCTTTGGACTAGATATTTCCAGTTGTAGGAATTTATTTTTAAGACTATAACTGTAACTATAAGACACTGATGAATGAAATTGAAGAAGACCTAAATAAATGGAAATATATTCAATGCTCACGGACTGGAAGCATTAGCATTGTTAAAATGGCCACACTACCCAAAGCAATGTACATTCAACACAGTCTCTATCAAAATTCCAATGGCGTTTTCACAGAATGGAAACCAATTTGACAATAAACTATTATAAAAAAATAATAAAGTCAACATGTTGCAGGAAAAAAAAATCCTACACAAACTCAAATGGATGAAAGAGTTGAATATAAGACTTGAAAGCACAGAATTCCTAGAAGAAAACATAGGTAGTAAGCTCCTTGACATAGGTCTTGGCAATAATTTCTTTTTGATTGGACACCAAAAGCAAAGTCAACAAAGGCAAACATAAACAACTAGGCTACATCAAACTAGAAAGCTTCTGCACAGCAAAGGACACTGTCAATAATATGAAAAGGCAGCCTATGGGATGGAAGAAAATATTTGCCAATCATATAACTGATAAGGGGTTAATATTCAAAATGTATAAAGAACTTACTCGACTCAATAACAAAAAATAATCTGATTAAAAATGGTCAGAGGACGTAAATACATATGTGTTGTTGTTGTTCTTGTTGTTGTTATTGTTTTTACCAAAGAAGACCTACAGATGGCCATCAGGTACTTGAGAAAGTGCCCAACTTCACAAATAATCAGGGAAATGCAAACCAAAACCACAATGAAATGATCTCTGACACCTTTTAAAATGGCCTTTTTTTTTTTTAAATCCAAAAGACAATAAATTGGAAATGTTGGTAAGGATATGGAGGAAAGGCACACTGTTGGTGGGAATGCAGGTACAATGAAAAACAGTATGGAGATGCCTCCTAAAATAAAAAACAAGACTACCATATGATTCAGTAATTCCACTTCTGGCTATTTATCCAAAGGAAATGAAATGCTAACTCAGAAAGATACATGCATCCCCATGTTCATTGCAGCATTATGTATAATAGTTAAGACATGGAAGTAACTTAACCAGATGGATGGATGGATGGATGAATAAAGAATTTGCGATGTCTGTCTGTCTATCTATCTATCTATCTATCTATCATGTATGTGTATATACACACACACAATGGAATATTATTCAGCCATGTAAAAGAAGGAAATCTTGCTATTTGTGACAACATGGATGGATCTTGAGGGCATTAGACTAAGTGAAAGAAGAAAAAAAAAGATAAATACCATATGTTATCATTTTTAAGTGGAATCTGACAGCAACAAACAAGCAAACAAACAAAAATACTGAACTCGTAGATACAGAGAATAGACCAATGGTAACCAGAGGAGGGGTAAGACGGTCAGGCAAAATGAATGAATGTACAAACTTCCAGTTTTAAAAGATGTAAGTCCAGGGGGCATAATGTACAGCATGGCAACTATAGTTCATAACACTATATTGCATATCTGAACGTTGCTGACAGTGGATCTTAAGAGTTCTCATCACCAGAACAAAAATTGTAACTATGTGTGGTGATGGATTTCAGCTAACTTCGGTGACCGGTTCACAGTATACACAAATACGGAATCATTATGTTGTACGCCTGAAACTAATATAACATTATATGTCAATTATATCTCAAACAACAAAGGCTGTCTGGAGAAAGTAATCAATGATACACAAAAGGCTTAAATACAGGGAATTCCATCCCATTGTTCTTTATAGTGAAATTGCAGATATTTTAGTGCAAATTGGAAGCTACCTGCCACCACCAAGAATGTACGTCTGAATAAAGGAATGGTTATAATAGAGCACAGTGAGGGGCACCCTAGTGGCTCAGTCAGTTGAATGTCCAACTTCAGCTCAGGTCATGATCTCATGGTTCATGGATTCGAGTCCCTCATCGGGCTAATTGCTATCAGCACAGAGCCTACTTCAGATCCTCTCTCCCCTCTCTCTCTGCCCCTCCCCACCCCTCTCTTTCTCTCTCAAAAATAATAAATATTAAAAACCAATAATGGAGCACAATGAAAGACTAGATTGCAGAAATACTGGGGGAAAAACCTTGCATGTCTGAAAGAGATAATGAGTTTCATATATTATGGTACAGTTATACATTAAAAATGCTATTTTAGAAGAATGATGACAGAGAAAATTGATCATAATGATAGAAAGTGAAAAATACACAGCATACACAGCATAATACTATTTGTTGCCCAGAATGCACCTGTGCAACTATGTATGTGTAGATGTGTACACATATGTGTATAATCAAAGATTAATCCTTCAGTTCTAGGTGATAGGATGGTGGCTATTCTTATTTCCTGTTTCCATTTTTATAGGGGTGTTCATAAGGAAGTATATGATGCTTATGTTTTATACTAGAAAATGTGTAACAAAAGACTTAATGAGAATATTTTTTTAAACTTTTTTTATGTCTTTTGTTTTTGAGAGACAGTGTGAGCAGGGGAGGGTCAGAGAGAGAGGGAGACACAGAACCCAAAGCAGGCTCCAGGCTCTGAGCTAGCTGTCAGCACAGAGCCCGATGTGGGGCTCGAACCCACCAGCCGTGAGATCATGACCTGAGCCGAAGCCGGACGCTTAACCGACTGAGCCACCCAGGCGCCCCAATGAGAATATTTTTGAAAGGTGCCACAAATAAAGCCTGCCAATACAATGTGTGATCCAACATATTCAACTGCTAACAATGAAACTGCATTAAACTGGGCTTAATTAAATGACAGGATGGAGACTCGTAGGAAGGACAAGAGCCAACTACAAGCACTTGATATTCCAAATTATATTGTTGGGGATGTGTTATCTTGGGGCGTTCTCTCCACAGTGACCGTGCTGATCATACACACTCTGAGAATTACTTCTCTCATGCTCACCTATTCTAATTCTTGTAGGAAGCAAGTAATTGTTTACCCCAAAGCAAAAAGAATCTGCCAATATACATATGGCATGGTGATACACTTTTGAAAACCCCTTCTGATCAAATGATTACCCCACTGTTATCTTTGAGTTTTATTACCTTTTTAAAAATCAAGGTGAGATTCACATTTTAACCATTTTAAAGTGAACAATCCAGTGGCCACTTGTGCACTTATGTCACGTGACCACCCATTTTAAGTAGTTGCAAAACATTTTCCTCACCTCAAAAGAAAGCCCCGTGCACATGAACACATGAAGCAAGCTGCTGCCTGGCCTCCTTTCCCCCAGTCACTTGGCAACCACCAATCTGCATTCTATCTCAATGGACTTACCTATTCTAGACATTTCAGCAAAATGGAATCCTACAGCACATGGTCTTTTGTGTCTGTATTCTTTCATAGAGCATAATGTTTTTAAAGTCTGTGCCATGTACCAGTCCTTCATCTCTTTTTAGGGCTGAATGATATTCCAAAGTATGGTCTATCCCTATCTGTTTATTTGTTCCTCTGTGATGGACATTTGAAGATGTGGGGCTAGAACTCCCAAACTGTGAGATCATGACCTGAGCCAAAGTCGGATGCTTTAAGTTTGAGCCACCCAGGCGCCCCCAAAGGGTTTCATTTTCTGAACATATTTGCCAACTCTTGTGATTTCCATTTTTTTTTAAAACAGCAATCCTAATAGATATGAAGTGATATTTCATTGTGGTTTCAATATACATTTACCTCATGATTAATGACATTGAGCATCTATGGCCATTTGTATCTCTTCTTTGGAGAAAGGCCTATTCAAGTCCTTTCCTCTATTTTTTAATTAAGTTGTCTGTTTTGTTGTTGAGCTGTTGAAAGCTCTTAAAGGATTCTAGATCCTAGACCTTTACTAGGTATATGATTTATAAATACTTTCTCTCATTCTCTAGGTTGCCTGTTCACTTTTTTTGATAATGTCCTTGGATATACTTGTTGCTTTTACTTACTAATGTTTACATAGAGAAACATTATTTTCTGTTCTGTTAGTTTCACTTAAAATTGTATTTGGGCACACTTTTGTGTTTGACATTATTTTAAAAATGAGATTATTATCATTTTGATGGCTGCATAGTCCATCATATTCATAATACCTTGAGGATTGTTGGCAAAGTATTTAATGTTTTCTTGGTCTCAGAAACAAATTAAATCCAATGACTCATTGAACAGCCAGGCATAGAGAAGGGCGGGGACCACGTGACTTTGAGGATCACATGAGTTTGCAGACTTTGTCTCAAACACTGCAGTAAACTTGCCTCGCCATTTTCTGGTTTCCTTGTCTCCCATTTCAAACTCTTGGACAACAGCATCTTACCAGCTCGGCATGGATCCATGTTGATCCCTGTAGAGGACACTGATCTACTCAGTCCAGATCCCCTGTTCAGGATTGATGTGCCTCTTCTCCCCAATGCTGGCAGTGCTGGCTGCTTCAAGCTCTCAGTTGAATCCCTCCCTAGGACTTGACCTTGACTAAAGATTGCCTTTTCACTCAAAGTCACGTCTCCTTCCCATGGGCAGCCCACATGTAACGACAGGTGATGCTAGGGAGGTGACCCACTCTGAAGGGTCATTCTAGCTCCAGGGCTCCTGGGTTTGGCTAAAGCCTTGTTAGGACTGCATCACGGTTCATTTTCCCTCTGCCCAGTGGCACTTCCCCACAGGTACTCATCACAGCTGTCATTCCTGCACACCAACAACTGACTAAGAATCATTTCCCAGGAATGTAGCCTGTTAAAATCATTAATCCAGACACTAGAAGAACATCCTGGTATCTAGAAAAATCCCTGAGAATTTCAATATTGGTTTCAGAAATGGAAGGAGTAGCCATGGTCTATTGCTGTGGAATACTGAAATAATTTCCAGTGTGCTCTGCCGGTAATACTGGAATGAACAGCTTCTACTTTTGTATTATTTCATTTGAATAAGCTCCTAAGAGTTGGACTGTCATGACTCTGAAGCATTTTTATGCTGCCTTCAAAAAGGATTTTGCTAATTTAACAAAGCTATCAACAATGAGCAAGAACTATGCAAAAGTTTTAATACACCTGTGACCAAAAAGGGGCTGAAAAAGATAGTATCAGGTATGCTAGAAAATCTGACCAGTGGTTTAAGTCAATCCAATGTTGTTCCCTAGTATTTTCCCCTTTATCTATAGTAATAATGATAATTTTTATTAGATATGGGATACTAGGAGATTTTGAAATAAAAAAGCTTACCCTCTTTTGAAGCCAAGAAAGCTTTAAGAATTTGGCAACCTTTGAAAAAACCTGTAATTATAAGTAGGGTTTGTATAATGGAGACGTTTGGGTTTTTGGTTTTTAGTGACAGAAGCCCAAATCTAGTTTAAGCACTGACTTAGCTAACTTAAAAAAAATCTGGGGTATCCTGCCTTGGGGCATTCAGATCCAGGATATCCAAATGATGCTGTAAGAGAGCAGTCTTTCTAACTCATGACTCTTCTATTTTGCGCTGGCTTTGTTTTCAGACAGGTTCCTTCCTTGTGGAGTTAAGGATAGACACCAGCTCCCTCATGCACCTCCCAAGTGAGCAGCTCTTATTACTCCACCAAAAAAAAAATGCCACACTCTCCTGATAAATCCAGCAAAATATACCAAACACTCTGTTTGACCAGGTCTAGATCACATGCCCAGTTCTAGAACCAAAAATAGGTTCAGCCCCAGGACCCAGGAACTGAGCCTGGGTAAGAGTGGTACTCCAAAATGGAAAAAAAAAGTGTGCTTTAAACTGAAAAAGAGGAGAAAGGTGTCCATTACAAGTTTCACAGGTGAAGATGAAGAATGGGGAAGCGTTGGCTTGAATAAAGGCATGGGGGCAAGAGAGGAAGGTCCAATTTGACAAGAGGATTGGAGAACAGAGAAAAAGGAGACTGGAGATGTGTGGTAAGAAAGCCTTACTGTCAAGATAAGGTTTCGTGCCCAATTATAAAGGCAGTTGGGAGAGAGGGGACAAAGAGGTACCAAAAATCATCGCCTTTTACAAATAAAGTACATCATCAGGTGTAATTGAAAACAGGTGAGTTTTCTGTGTTGTCTTCAAGATTCTGGTATGTAGTTGTGGGCTTCATTTCTAAGGAATTTGTTTTCAGTTAAGCTGCATAAGGCTGCTTGACCTACCACTGGAAAAAGTTTTCAGCATGTTTGTTGAATGTATCTGTCTCCTTGACCTTATTAAATTTCTTCTTGCCTATTACTCTGAGATTTGGCTAAACTGAAAAATACATATTAGTATGAGCAATTCCAGGTGGAGGACCAGGAACTCTTGGAGATAAATAGAAAGAAGGCAACCAACCATGAATCCTCAGACCTGATGGGCAATTTACAATCTCACCACTTTAAGGTCCTCATTTATTCCTTAAAGTTGCTCTCTCAACCTTAGCGCAGACTTTGGAGAAAGAAATATTTTGTTACAATAATGATCAGAAAGTTCCTTTGGAGGAAATAACTTGCTGATGAAGATAAATCTCTCTCTCCCTTCCTCTCCTGCTCTCTGGTGTCTTCTCTATAAACAGAAGTAAAATTGGTTTACTGGAGCCCAGAGTAATGGACCACAAAGTTCCTAGTAGATAGTCAACCCGGGGTTGACTCTAACTTAGTTTTATTGCCATCCCTTCACTGTAGAGTGAAACCAGAAAGGACTTTGCAGATAGCCACATGCTATACTTGAATTCATGATCATCATTTCAATCACCAGGTAAGATCCAGGAGATGGGGTTCCTAAAGGTCCCCTTTTCTGGATGTGAAGCAATGTAGATTCATGCTAGCTAGTCCTTGGGCTCCTGAATATGACAATCCTGAGGGTTTTTTTTTAATTTTAAAAAAATGTTTGTTTATTTTTGAGAGAGAGGGAGACACAGAATCTGAAGCAGGCTCCAGGCTCTGAGCTGTTAGCTCATAGTCCAATGCAGGGCTCAAACCCACAAACCATGAGATCATGGGCTGAGCCAAAGTCGGATGCTTAACTGACTGAGCCACCCCGGCGCCCTGACAGTCCTGAGTTGCTTAACATGGCCGAGCCTTCATAGCCTCGTCTGTAAAATGGAATAATGAAAGTATCTACTTGTCCAACAGAGCTTTGGTGGGGATTAATGAGATCAAAATGAATAAAGAACAACTCATTCATTGTCACAGCATGACCCACTCATCCTTGAGTTCCCAGAATTTACTCATTTTAGCACCAAAAGTTCCCAGGCAAACTGGGACATTTGGTCATCCAAGTATCAGGAACTCAAACAACTTTCAGAAAGTATTAGCTATTTTTATTTCAGGGAAGAAAAGTGAGGATAAAAATTCTCAGCATGACATTCTGTTTAAAAAATTAGTATTAGAGGGGGTGCCTGGATGGCTCAGCTGGTTAAGTGTCTGACTTCGGCTCAGGTCATGATCTCATGGTTCATGGGTTTGAGCCCCGTATTGGGTTCTGTGCTGACAGCTGAGCCTGGAGCCTGCTTCAGATTCTGTGTGTGTGTCTCTCTCTTCCCCTCTTCTGCTAGTGCTCTGTTTCTCTCTGTCTCAATAATAATTAAACATTACAAAATTTTTTTTTAATTAGGATTAGAGAATTAAATCTCCTAGGATTCATACATAAGGCTTCTAAATTCAAATCCTGTCCTTTTTTCTGCCGTGCTGTGATTCATTGTTTCATTCAATTCTCCATTCCTTCAATCAATCCTTGCCTTCATAGAACTTAGAGTAGAAGACACAGACAGTTAATACATAGAAATGAATCATATTCACACTGCTACCATGCTAAGTGTGTTGGCAGGTAATTGCTCATTGTGGTTTTTCTAGGGATTTTCTTGAATCCATCTGCTCTCCAGTGTTTCCTCTTGTGTCCGTATTTTCCTGCAAAGTGGACCTCGTAGGACTGCAGTCCAACGTTTGGCCACAGAGAAGCAGAAAATTAATTAGCCTGGAACGACCACATTTGGCTTAGTCATTTTGATAGAATAGCAGATGTAAGGAGCACAACATCATCCCCTCTGTCACATGGAATAATCCCTAGTTGGTAGGTTTCTAACCAAAGGGGAGGCCCTCGCTTCTCTGTGCAGGTGATCTGGATCTACATTTGCCTGTGTAAGTTCATGAAACATGAAAAGACCCAGGAGTCTTACATTTCAACCCACACTCTCACCATCCATAAGAAAGGAAAAGTGGCCTGCCCAGATGTGTTCCCATTACAGTATTGTGTGGTCTTTTATTTTCATTCCAGTAGAGCCAGGAAATTCAGAATCAGTCACCTAGTCCAAAATACAATAATCTTTTGGCATTATATCTACAATAACATATCATAAGGAAAGTGGATATTTCATCTGGGAGCCAGAGCAGTCACTGGGGGACTGACTCGCCTCAGCAGTACCGTGTTAATAAACTTGAGAAAGCCCTGTGCTGGGTTAAAATGCAACTTTTCACCCCCCTGCCATGGCAAACTGAACGGGGAAGGAAACCTCTAGCAAAACAGGATTAGATTTCACAAAAAGATATGGAAGGGGATACAAAATCCCTCACCGTGTCTCCTGCAAAAATAAAAGAACAAAAGAGCCAGTGGCCATTGCTTCAAAGAAGAGCCTTCCCTGGACTCTTTCTACTTAAAATCAACTTCTTTCTTGCATTTAAGTTTAAAGTGGCCGGCCTTTAACAAAATTTTTACAACATTACATGTTTTTAAAAAATGTATTATTTTAAAATTTGGGATCATTTCCGGAGGAGATTTTTAGGTGTTTGGATTTGGTAGGAAATTCTATGGTTGGGTTCTGAGAAGAAAATAGGGTTTGTTTTTGGTTTGGGTCTAAGTGGGGACAAGCAGTTAGGGGACTGTGGAAGAACAGTGGCTCTGTGGCATCAAGTGCCAGGAAGCTGGTTTCAAGGATGTGTCAGCGACAGTAACTGTTTTAACATTTTTTTCTTTTTCTTTCTCTGTCTTTTTTTTTTTTTTTTTCAAAATTGCAGCAAGTCTGGGGCTATTTCTTAAAGGAATTTAGTGCAAAAGTTGTGCCCCTGGCTATTCTGAGATCTTGCCCAAGATTTGAAAACATGCCCAATACACACATGATATGAGACCCTGAATAAAGAAAATTAGCTCAAAAAAATGTTTTCCTTGGTGGTGATGTAGGGTGGGGGTGTTAGAGAGGAGTTACATCTGTTACTCTTTTTCTTCTTTTTCTCTTTTCTTTTAAGAAGGAGTATTGTTGTTAGTCGGATATCCTAGTAGGAAAGGGAAAAGGAGAGCTCTCACTGTTTCTCTTGCTCAGTGTTCTAGGCTGGGTTGTTTTCTCCACCCATCCCCAGATTCACACGTTGAAGTCCTCACCCCCGGGAACTCAGAGTGTGACTTATTTGGAGACAGGACTTTGGAAGAGGTAATTAACGTAAAATGAAGTCGCATGGGTGGGCTCTTGTCCAGTGTGACTGATGTTCTTAAAAGAAGAGGGCATCGGACTCAGACATGTGCACACAGAGGAAAGACCATGTGAAGACACAGTTGAGAAGGTAAGCCAAGATAGGCTTCCAAAGGAATCAGCCCACCAGCATCTTGATCTTCGACTTCTGGCTTCCAGAACCATAAGAAAATAAATTTCTGTTGTTTAAGCCACCCACTCTGTGGGATTTTGTGATGGCAGCCCTAGGAAACTAATGCATTGAGTCTAATGACTGTTTTCACCAAAGGATGTCTCCAGTGGGATGGGACAACTCCTTGTTAGAAACAGTAGCTTGCCTTCCACATCTTTCTGCCATACATGTTTAGCTATGTTTTAAAAGTACATACAGGGGTGCCTGGGTGGCTCAGTCAGTTGAGCCTCCAGCTGTAGCTCAGGTCATGATCTCACAGTTGGTTGGTGCATTTGAGCCCCACATCGGGCTCTGTGCTGACAGCTAGCTCAGAGCCTGGAGCCTGCTTCGGATTCTGTGTCTCCCTCTCTCTCTGACCCTCCCCTGCTCACGCTGTCTCTGTCTCTCAAAAATAAATTAAAAAAACATTAAAAAAAATTTTTAAGTACATACAGAACTCAGGGCATTCAGGTTCCAATAAAGTTATTTTTTGAGGAGAGGTAGGACATGAGAGCATATTTCAGTCACATTTATTAATTGGAATGCCTTTTAATATGCTCAATAAAATTCTGAATCATGCATGCCCTCTGAAATAATTTTAAAATAAAAGAATATTAACGTATTTTTAAGGTTTTGATTTCTTTGCATAGCTTAACTTGGATTTCTTCTTTTTAACTTAAAATGACAGTGTTTTTTTTCTGACCTTTGTAAGTTGCTTTAAATGCTCATGCTCAACCTCACAGTGATTAAGACAAATATGATACAGCCGTAGAAGGAATAAAATGCAGCTGTTTTAAAAAAAATGGAACCACAGAAAAATCAAAAACAAGTTTTAGTATTAACTGAAGAACAATTTCAAATCATGGTATGTACATTATTATTGCGATTATGCATAGTTATATATAAATTATGTACATTACAATTATACATATTATATCATTACAACTAGGGTTTTATTTTTTTTTTTCCAAGCCAAACCTTATAAAAATTATTCTGGAGAAATACACTGAACAGTGATTACTTCTGGGGATGGGGTTATGACTGCTCCCTTCTCCCTACCCCCAGCTTATTTTCACTTTTGCCTACATTTCTTAAATAAGCATGTATTATTTTAATGGTTAAAGATAAGTATCCACCACCAGTGTAAAAATGCATGTGAGTTCATTATCCATTAATAATTAAATGAGCTAACCACCAGGTGTAAACATCTGGCACGGCGCCTGGTCCAGACTGTGAGCTCAGTCAAGGTTAGCTTTCATTCTCTACCAGATTCAAACTAGTTTCCCGTCAGCCAATGGGACACAGGTGTCCTGGAGGCAGCTAATGATGTTCAGTTGTGAGACCACAGACACAAAGCCCAGAGTGGAGGCAACTTCACAATTTGAATAGGAGGTAAAAGGAGAGGGAAGGTACTAGAATTTAATCTTTTTGGTGAATTAGTGTTTTATATTCCTCAGTGGTAAAAGTGCGTAGTTTTTGAGAATTCAGTCAATTACGTATTTTTGGGAAGTTGCAAAAATCATTGGATGACTCCCCCCTCCCTCCCCTGCGTCCCAAAGGGATATTCTCTTCCAGACAAATGGATAAAAAAGCAAAACAAAACATGTTGCAAGTAGAAAAGCACCCTACCTTGAAGGTTCAACCAAAAAACATTCGGATGGCTATATAGTCTTCATGAAAAATACTGTTTGGGGATCTACTGATGATAAGGAAGGGCCATTTCTCAGGGGCACGTTGACAGAAGATACTGAGGGGGAATGATGAGGTGGTATGAAGTTGTTCAGCCCATGTGGCTAGTTTCAGTAGAGGGACCGGAGTTAGGACCAGCACTCCCCGAACTGTGCTTTTTTATCTTGCTACTCAGCTTCCTGACCCTCCTCTTTCCCTAGGGAAAAAAAAATCCCTAAGCCACTTTTAGAACAGCTTAGGAAGTTGTGTAATGAAGGGGCAGGAAACGGTGTTGACTGTAAGACAGGGATTTTCAATGTGCCCTAGCCAACCAGAGAATTCAGAAATTCTAGATTTTTTCCCCCTGAAGGTATCTAGAAACCCAGAACCTGATAGAACAGACAACACATTGCAGTGTGCCAATTGAAACGTCATTTGTCCCTGTAGATGGAGGGGTACCTCCAGGAATGACAGGACGGATGCAGGCTTACCAGACCTTTTTTTCTCACCTGACATCAATCTGTCAGGTTCTGGGTGGAGGAGAAATAGAGGAAAGGAAGAAACGGGAAAAATCTCTGAAAGACTGCCCCAAGACAAACGAGAATCACAAATCCTTTGTATTCCTAGATTCTGAGTTGAGCAGTTCTTTCTCACCTGAACCAAGTACTTTAATTTTCTACTTTAATGTGAGTTGACCTGAAACTTTAGCCCTGGGGCAAATTACAAATAGACCCTCCCAGAAGTTGGCGTTGGTAACAAATTCCTAACTGGAGTCCCATTTTAGTCAGGTCTGGCTGAACCTCACCCCTGCGATTGGGCTCATTGTAACAATATGAGCTTTCATAGCCTTGCTATTTAAGATTCTTTCTCTCAGACTAAATAAGCAAAAGTGCTCCCAGACATCCATGGTGGGTATCACAGAGTGACTTACGTATCATGTAACTTGGAATGGAGCAGTTCCATTCCTTCAGGCTTCCTGACTTGAGTTAGCTACATCAGCTAATGTTGGAAATGTGTTTTGAAGACATTGTATCATTTGGCCAGGAAAATGGAGGGCCAGATGGCTTCGAAAGAATATTAAATGGCAGAAGGCTCTCCTGGAATGTTAAACTGCTTCTGGAGATCATGCTTCTATTTCCTAAAGGTAGTGTCCTTTTGGAGGTAAAATTCTGCTATTTTATCCAAATCAGAGGAAATAAGATAAACACTTTCAGGATATTTTCTAAAATAAAGATGATGAACGCTTTTGGAGTAATGACAAATATAATTTTGAATATCTTTGATGGCACAGTGGTTTGGCAGTTTTATCTTCATGACACATTCTGTTTTATTAGGGAAGGCATAATATTTACTGTTAGCTTTCAGCAGTATGTTTCCTATGCTAAAGGAAACTTTTTGATGATATCGGTTTGCCATAATTTGGAAACCTAAGTATCTATCAGGAGGATTCAGAGAATGAAAGTTGATCCTTACTGTCAGTAGGATTAATAAAATAATGTACCAAAAATTCTTAGAATGAAGCCTGCGCATTATAACTGCTCAATAACTTAATAACTATAACGATTATGATTAATCTATAGACTCAGAAAGTCAACTTCACATCTCTTCTTGGCTATCTCCCTGGCACCTCAAACATGATATATTCAAAGAGGAGTTATTTATTTCTTCCTTGTTGCAATCTGGCTCCTACCATGGCCTTTCCATCTTAGTAAATGACAACCCACGTTTGTTCAAGCCAAGGTTCTGGGGAGTCACACCTGATACATCTCCCTCCCTCACCACACTATATCCATCCATCACTTATCATAGTTTAAACATTTTTAAAATTTACTTACTTATCTCTATCACTTTTGCTAAACCTCTGCCCTAGGGTTTACAGCCTCTAGACTACTGACATTTGGGGCCAGATAATTGCTGGAGGAAGCTGTCCTGTGCATTGTGGGACTGTTAGCGGTATCCCTATTCTCTGCACACTGGATGCCAGTGGGAACCCCCACTTTGATACAACTGAAAATGTCTACAGCCATTGCCAAATGTCTCCTGGGGTCAAAGTCTCCCCCATTTGAGAACCCCGGATCCAACCCAAAATACTGTCATCTCCTGCATCAGCTCCTACAAAGCCTCCTTACTGTCCCTTACTCCCTTCCCAGTAAGGAGCAAACTCCTCTCATTTGTCTTGAGCCTCTTTCACAGAGAGGAGAGGTCACAGAGGTCTTCACAGCACATGGATCTCACCAGCTCTCATGCAATCTGAACTTTTAACCGTTTCCTTCACACTTAAAACAAATACTCCCAATCATGTCCATCTTCACTGAGTCCTTCCTATTTCTCTCTCCAGCCTAATGTCTGCATCTCCCTCACAATGCTCCAGCCTCAGTGGGGTTCCCCCAAACACCAAACATCTGTGGCCCTCGGCACCCCCACACATGCTATCACTGCCCAGAGAACTCTGCAGCCCGACTTCACACTCATCCTTGAGCAGAACCTCTCTTACTTTCTATCACAGGACCTGACTTACATCCATCCATGTCTTCATCACAATCTGCAACTGTGCAATTTTTGTCATACTTTAGGTGTCTTAGATGAGACTATGAGTTTCTTGAAGGCAGAAGCAGGTCTGTTTTATCCCTTCTCAATACCAGCACCATCACACCGTAGTGCCTACAACAAGGAAACCACATGTACTTGTGGAATAAAAGAATGACCAATGAATGAAATCAAAACCAGTTTTGACTGGGAACTGCTTTCCTCAGTCTTCACACTAGGGGGTGCTAAATCAAATATTTTTTTATTTTATTTTATTTTACAGTATTTGAGAGGTTTGGCTATTCCATTCCCATGATGCTATTTAAAGTTTTTAGCTCAACAAGCTTTTCTTCTCACATCATCACAGTTATCAAGTTCAAAGAGTTGTGTTCATTAAATGAGATATGCCTCTAAAGTCCTTACACAACACCGTGAGGCAATCAGAAGTACTCAGTAAGTGTGCTAATTGTCATCTTAACCAATTAAACTATTTTACAATTCAACTTTCATCAAATTTCCCACCAGGATGGTTCCGGGAAGTAATTTAAAGCAGAGAACCATCACAGAGTTTCCCTCAAGCAAATCAATTTCCATGTCTCAGGGTTTTCATTATTTGCACTGGAACCTGTATCTTCCAGCTCTTAATAAAATGTAGTCGTGTTTAAAATACAAAATGGCTAAAATCTAAAGAATAACATGTTCAATAAAAATATTTGATATACTTCATTTTAAGTCAATCCTTCGTGTTCTAATTCCTAAATAAAAATCCCATATGATGAGATACTTACCTGACAATTCAGTCTTGACTCCCATTTAAAATTTATGAGGGCTTTGAAAGCCCCATAGCCAAGTGAGTGAGGATTTTGCAACATGTATCACTAGACTGGACTAGCTGTGGGCGAAACGAATCTTCTTGCTAAGACAGAAGCCAAGTCTTGTGTTAAAGCTCGTTACGTTGCTTGATTCTTCTCAGCATATTTTCTTTAAGTTTATTTCTTTATTTTGAGAGACTATATGCATGCATGAGCAGGATAAGGGCAGAGAGAATGGGAGAGAATCCCAAGCAGGCTCTGCACTGTCAGTACGGACCCTTACCCGGGGCTCAATCCCATGAACCATAAGATCATGACCTGAGCTGAAATCAGTGATCTGACACTCAACTGACTGAGCCATTCAGGCACCCCCTTCCCAGCATATTTTAAATCACACGCTATTGACAACCTGCATTTTGTCCAGTCTGCCAAAATTCTACTATCTAAGGGCATTAAAACCTCTTAGGTAGAAAGAGTGTGTGAAAAAATAGAGAGTGTCGTTCAGATATCCCTTTGTCATGTATAGAGTAATGGATATTTTTTTTCACACTGCAAAGAAGATGTAGTTGCAACGTAAAGTTGTAATTTCCCTGTTTTCTGTTGTCATTGTAGGGTTTCAGAGTGTCCTGATTTATTCGTGTTTCCATGACATGTAATTTTGTACCGATTTGATCCTCAAAATGAAATGGACTGGTTGTTCCTAAGTCTCAGGAAACACAGGCTACCTTCTTCCCAGGCCTTCTCCCAAGGAGTCCCTGTAATCTGGAGAAAATTATTCCAAAGGAAAGTGTGCTGAGGATAGAAAAGGAGCCCAATAATAAAAAATATTTTTTTGTAGACAGTTCTGCAAAACGGTCTCCCCCTTGTAGGGCCAAGGGAAAACCTTAGGGACTAGTTGGGATTTCATCCTTCCTTCAGGTCAGACTAGTTAGCGCTGTTGGTTATGAGTATGTTGCTAGTAAGACCAAGATATTATCCAAGTTGAATCCCCACCTGGGCCTGTCATCTTTGTGAAAGCAAACAATCATCTTTTGAGCAAAAGCTTCTGCTCACAGGAGGGCCTCGACAGAGGGCTCTGGAGGAATAATTTCAAGTTTGTCTATAGAAGTAAAAACACAATTCGAAGAGTGTAGCTCTGTAATGATACAGAGTTCCGTTATTTTTTGATCTACTATACTGTATATCTAAAATTGGCCTTGAGAATAGCATCATGGGTGAAGGTAAAGGTTAGGTGGGAGAGGGAAAGAATCACTGAGCTTATCAATGTCATGGTTATCATCTTCCCCATCTTGGTTGTCTTCTGCTTCATCATTGTCAGTATCATCATCATCATCAATATGAACATCATCACTGCTGTCATGTTCTCATTATAAGCTAGGCCCTGGGCTAAGTGCTTTACCTACATTATTTAATCTTTCCAACCATTTCTGGAGAGAGTCTTGTCAACCTAAGAGACTCCCCAACTCATGCAGGAATACCCAGTTAGTACATTTCAGAGCCCAGATTCAAATCCAGGTCTCTGTGATTTCCATGTTCATGACTTTGGCATCTACACACAGATGCTAGCCTCAGAGCAAAGAGGATGCCAGTTTTTGATCTGTGCTAACCCCATATTCAAAGGCAGGGTTATCTTTTTCTAACAAAAATTTTATTGTGGGAAAGTTTAAAACTCTTTTGAGGAAAAACTTTACAGTGACCCAATTTCTTGTGACCTAGATGTTTTCCAGTTAGCTTACAGTTGATACCCTTTGAAAAATTACATTATGAAACATACTTCTGTCCAATGTTCCTAATGAGTGCAGCCTGCTCAGTATATGCCCATGTGTAAATAAAATGAAAGCTGTCTCCTAGACATCAGATGACCAGCAATGCCGTGGAGATAAATTCTACTGTTCTACCATAAAGACATTGTGAAGAGACTTGCTTAATACTAACAGGAGTTGGGGTGGCTGGGTGGCTCAGTCAGTATTGTGTCTGACTTTGGCTCAAGTCATGATCTCATGGTTAGTGACTTTGAGCTCCACATCTGGCTCTGTGCTGACAGCGCCAGATCTTTGGATCTTCTATCTTCCTCTCTCTCTGCCCCTCCCCTGGTCTCTCTCTCTCTCTCAAAAAAAAAAGTTTAAAAAACTAACAACAGGAGCAGACATTAGTGAGCATTTCTCCATTCTCTTCATAGAATGTCAGTTATTTTATATATTTTATGCATACACACATATGTGTATATAGTATATATATAATTTTTGAGAGTTTACTAATTGCTTTTTACATGTGGAATCCTAAAGACAAGAGTGGTATTTTATCCTTGAAGCCACTACAGTCCTCTGTACATAATAACTTCACCAGATGACACTGGCTTGTTACTATAGGAATTACTATAGGAATAGATTATAGGAACATACTCTAGTTTCTGGTTTGTAAGCTCTCCAGGATCTTCCCTGATTATTGCCATATCTATAGCACACACAGCGTAGTGCCAGGAACAGAGTAGGGACTCCTTATTTAGCTGATTAACACTGAATTAGTATTAAAGTTTACTTTGTAACCATTCACTGTATCTTCCACTGTACTGGACACCCAGCGTGTACTTAGATATATTCTAGAAATTTCATGGTGGCTATTGGTGGAAAGAGTGCAGCTTGGAGTATTTGCTGCTTAGCCCCCCGGTAAAGGATTTGCACTGATCCATCCACTCAGTTCCACTCTGTAACTTGAAATGGGGCTGTCCCTGGAATGGGACCAATCATAGCAACACCATCTTAGAGCCCGAATAAAAGGAACTGACCCCTCAACAGATCAAAACCATGACCTTCACCTCCATAGTTATTGCTGTAGTAATTGAAAAAAGCACTCTCACGATAACAGAAGGATAAGTTTAGGAGCAAGTGAATGCCATCTGGTCAGAAACACTATATTAAAATGCTGGATGCATCCCAAGCTTGCTTCCTAGCACCCCATTAAATTAAGTTGTGTTTCCTAAAGTGAGGTCTGAGCTGCCAGGTGGCATGTAGGGCCACTTTGTGAGGGAAGGTGTTTTTTATCGCTGAGAAACTAGACTAGAAAATTCATAGGCTGAGCTAAAACAAAAACCAAAAGAAACCACACCCTTTTATATGAATGCTGATGGAAGAAATTTCAGTTCAGTATAGAATGACTCTGACTAGCAAAGTAGATAATAAAAGGAGATGGAAAAGCAGGGCTCTTAGATTTAGGAAAGTCATTTCACAGCCAGCTTTGGAAGGCCTGACGTGAGTACCAGCTTTGCTCTGCAGTGTGTTGACCTTGAGCAAGTGATAACTTTTCCGAGGCTCACGGTCCCCATCGGTGAATTAGGGATGAATCTCTTAGCCTAGTATAGTGGGGCCACAAAAGCCATGTGACCAAGTCTCATGTATATGAAGCATTTCAAAGGTAAATGTTTAACATAATCGCTAAACAAGGTTCCTGAGCTACACTGACAAGATGAGAAGAAGTTAATTATATTGCTTTAAATGATCTTCCATTACCAGGACCACACTACTGACGGTGTTAATTTTTTTGGTAAATTCTATAATTATCTTGCCTCAGTACAAGTATATAGCATTGCATTTTCCTTCTATTTTAAAAGTGTTAATCAGTGAGAGCCCGGATAGCTCAGTCTGTAGAGCATCAGACTTGGGGCGCCTGGGTGGCTCAGTCAGTCAAGCGTCAGGCTTCGGCTCACGGTTCGTGGGTTTGAGTCCCGTTGTCAGGCTCTGTGCTGACAGCTAGCTCAGAGCCTGGAGCCTGCTTCAGACTCTGTATCTCCCTCTCTCTCTGACCCTCCCCTGCTCGCACTGTCTCTGTCTCTCAAAAATAAATAAAAACCATTAAAATAAAAAAATATTTAAAAAAATGTTAATCTGTTTCACGTAAATATTTAAGAACATAGCACAAGTTTTTGTGGACTGGGGGTCTTTCGTTGATTTAGAAGCAGTACACCAGGAAGGCCGAGTTTCGGTAAGCCCTCTGAAGCCCCCTGAGTCCAAAAATGTGGGCTGATCTCAACACTTAAAAATGGTTAAGAAGGTAAATGGTATGTGTATTTGTGACAATTTTTTCTTAATTTTTAAAAAAGGGGACAACTCTTATTTCTCACTTTACTCAATTCATTGCTCATGGTAAACCAGTTAATGAGAATAACCATGCTGCCTGTTTGGAATTTCAGATGGAAAAAAAAATGAAGCTTTTATTTTTTTCCTTCTTCTCTCCCTCCTTCCTCTCTACAAATATTTATTGAGCTTCCACTTGTTTGCTGACACTCTTTGAAAGTTGGGAAATAGGAAGATAACAAAGTTCCAGCAGTCATGGGTCTTACATTCTAGTGAGGACGGGAACCATAAACAGGAAAACAAATAATGTCAGGTAGAGATAAATGCTATGAAAAAAAATAGGAAAGATTGTAGAGTGCAGGGGTGGGCAGGTGCTGCTTAGGGACCAAAGGTCCTTAGGGACCTTCCTGCAGAAGAGCCATTTCGGGGCGCCTGGGTGGCTCAGTTGGTTAAGCCTCTGACTTCGGCTCAGGTCACATCTCACGTTCATGGGTTCGAGCCCCGCATGGGGCTCTGTGCTGACAGCTAGCTCACAGCCTGGAGCCTGCTCCGGTTCTGTGTCTCCTCTCTCTGACCCTCCCCCTCTCATGCTCTGTCTCGCTCTGTATCAAAAATAAATAAAAAATTAAAAAAAAAAAGAAGAGCCATTTCAATGGAGACTTGAAAGAGAGGACAGGGTGAACCCACAAAGATCTGAAGGAATACCCGTTTTAAGGCAAAGTGCAAGTGCAAAGGCCCTGAGGCAGTAATGTGTTCCGCATGTCCAGGAGACATGTGGGCTGCCCTTGTGGCAGAGGATGAGTGAGGAAGAGAAAGAATGGTGAGCAATACGGTTGGAAACAGAGCGTGGGGCCAGAATTAGGGTCTTGTGGGTGGGTTTACAATGAAGTAATAAAGGCTTACGGAAAATAAGCAACTGAGTCTACAGATACTGCTTCTTCCACTCTGGAAGATGCTTTAGATGGTAAAGAGCCTTTCTGGGTGTTTTTTCCACTGGGAATTTCTCTGGACTGTGCAGAATCATATTACAAACCAGACTCAGTCCTTTTTTTTTTTTTGTCTCTTCCTGATAAAACCTGAAGTTCAAGATGTTAGTTATAATGCATGTTAATGATATTTGATGATCTCTCTCCCTAAATTGTGATGGTATGTATACTTTGAAGGAAATGCAAAAAGAGGTGGTGTGAAGAGAATGAAGGGTGTTCTCTTGTAATTAAAAGAACATATGTTATAGTAGTCATTTCAGATCGCTTTTAAGCTAAATCCAGCATCATTTGATAAAGGTTGTAATGTGCATAATTAGGCAAGCTTAACTTCTATATCTGTGCATACATAGAAGCTATGCATATTAGATGCATGAAACGATAATACTTTTCATCAAGTGTTTCTTAATTTTGCAAAGCAGATCCCTAGCGAGGAGTCTTCTGCCTTGCAGGTATGTTGTGTGGGTCTTCGTGTGCTCATTGTTTTGTTTTTGAAATGAATACTTCTTACATTACTATCTGACACTGACTTCTACTTATGACCGTCAAGAATTTTTAAATTCTTTTAGAGTTTTAAACATGCTTCATTTTCTAGCCACACAAACCAAACTCTAGCCTTAAACAGGGCAGAACTAGGATCCATTTGCTCTGAGAATTGTTCTGTGGTTCTATAGTAACTTAGAGATACTTCCCCATCTGTGAATGGGGTACTTCTACTTGGCCTCCCTCCTCAGATGATTGGTGAACTGAAAGACAGCGTTTTAGAAGTGAAAGGGCCTATCCACCTGCCAGGCATGGTTATTCCTAATCTACATTCAGTAGAGGAAGTCCCCTCTTTTAAAAATCTCTTTGTTGCTGCCAGAAATGCCGAGATCATGGTCTTTAAACATTGTAGGAGAAGCGACTTCTTTCTCTTTGCCACAGCACTGCCACACCAATCTTTTGAAAACAAGTCTGGATCCTGCCAATTCTATTTTTGAATTCCTTCGTTGACTCTCCAGCACATAGAGGACTAAAGCCAAGCTCTCCTTAGTATGGCTTGAGGGTCCCTCAGTTACTCTTGCCTCTCCCCACCATGCAGACCCTAGCCACACCTAACGAATACATGCAGTAGCTTTTGCAGAGCTCATTTCTTGGTGGGACAGTACTTGTCCCCTTGGTCAGTACTTTGAAAAGGACTGGACTGACACATAAAATGTCTTTCCCAGCTCCATATTCTGCCTCCAATTTAAATCATCCCCCTGTTGACCCTGCTAACTCCAAACTATCTATGTTAGTGGAGAGAATAATTGATGTTGAACAAATGCCTGTTTTGGCAAATGAGTTTGGAATGTACAGATCTTCCTGGACTTACGATGGGGTTATGTCCTGATAAACCCCTCTTAAGTTAAAAATATTCTAGGCTAAAAATGCACCACCCCTTCTCCAAATATATATACACACACACACACGCACACACACACACACACACACACACACACACACATATATATATATATATATGAATATTATCCACCCATCAAAAAGAAATGAAACCTTGCCATTTGCAATGATGTGGATGGAGCTAGAACGTGTTATGCTAAGCAAAATAAGTAAAAAAAGAAAGGCACATACCATTTGATTTCACTCATATGCGGCATTTAAGAAGCAAAACAGATGAACACACGGGAAGGGGAGAAAAAAAAGAGAGGGAAACAAACCACAAGAGACTCTTAACAATGGAGGAAGGTGGGTGCGAGATGGGCTACATGGGTGATGAGTTAATTAAGGAGGACACTTATGATGAACACTGGGTGTTGTATGTAAGTGATGCATCGCTGAATTCTACTCCTGAAGCCAATATTGCACTGTATGTTAAATACATTTAAATTTTTAAAAAATGCTTAAAAATGCATCCCAAATACACCTAACCTACCCAACATCATAGCGTCGCCCAGCCAGCCTTCAGCATGTGCAGAACACTTACATTAGCCTATAGTTGGGCAGAGTAATCTAACGTAAAGCCTAGTTTGTTGAATATCTCACATAATTCATTGGCTGCCAAACTGAAACTGACAAACAGCATGGTTGTACAGGTACAGAATGGTTGTCCGTATATCAGGTGTTGATCCTTGTGATCAGAGAACTGAATGGTAGCTGAGGCTTGTTGCCACTGCCCAAGTTGAATAATCATTCATATTTAACTTCTGTATATTAGGGTTTCCAAACACTTTTCTTTCCAGCTGGTCCTTCCAGATAGCATATATCTCCAGTAATGTTTATATTCATTCTGCCTCTACAGTATAGTTTCAAAGGACCGATGACAGGACATGGGGAAAGCCCTTTGCAAATGAAAATCCCTATGTACACGGAAGGCCTTCTAGTTGTTGCATCATCACTGGGTATACTTTCCCCTTCTGCCCCTTAAACTGTTTCCTAATTGTGATGGACCAAGGAACTGACTTATTATCAATCTACTGACATCTCAGCACCTCCCACCTTCTTTACAATTTTCTTGGGACAAGAAAGAAACCTTGGATGAAGTCTGCTTTCCACAAATCCTATCTCCTTGCTCTATGTCTTGCCAGTCAGGGCATACCAAAAGTGTGGGCTTCAAAAGAGATAAAACTTGAGAATCTTGTTTCTCACAGGGTTGGGTTCAAGTCCCCACATGTTACATGCAGGGGGTGATCATGAGAGTATTACTTAAACTCACTGGGCTCTGAACATCTCATCTGTAAAATTGGGGCTAGTAAGAGTGCCCTCCCTCCTTGTATCAAAGGAGGTAATACAGGGAAAGCTGATGAGGATCAAAGAAAAAGTACATATTTAAATGTAGGTAAGTCACATAGCATGAATAAGCAGTAAATGCTATCCACTATCATATTATCGTTATTATTTATCACTATCATTAACAAAGTTTGGGGCAATCTGATGGTTAGCTAGCCGTAATTTTGCCTCTTAGTATCCTACTAAAAAATGATTTAAGATACAAGTAAATGAAAGCATATTTAGCCTGGGTAGGTTTGTTTCCAGATCAATTTATTATTTTTAATAGAACCCTTCATATATACTGTTTCTAGATCAATTTATTATTTTTAATAGAACCCTTCATATAAGAAATTTCTGTGGTGAAGCTTCACCCAGCTGATTGGGACTCATCAGAGTGTTGGGACACCAAGTTCATACAGGTGCCCTGATCTCACACTTTGTTCTGTCCTGCAGTCACCCTAATGGCTACCAAACTTGCTTCATGATTTATAACCCAACTTCCTAGACATGAAAAAACACTGGCTTCCAATAGTAATAATTTACAAACAATTATGATACTAATGGGAACAACTGTCCTCTACCGGTGGCTACTGCATTCCAGATTTTTTGGCTGCATTTTTGTGAACTGTCTCATTTAATCCTGTGGATGTCTACTGAGGTGAGTCCTTGCAGTGTAGTGCAGTTAGGAAGAGTGAGGCAGGGAACAAGGAAGTGAACTGTCCATGGTCAGACTTCAGGGATATAGCAAGGCTAATATTTGAACCCAAGTTGTCTAATTCCAGAGGCGATGCTCAACCAATAGGCTATGTTTGATTTCCCACTCTTTTTTCTCTTTTTCTTACTAGTTGAAGAACCTCAAAAGATGCTTCAGTGACAGGAACTCATTTTCCTTGAGCACATATTTCCATTGCTGTTGTACTCTTTCTACTTTTACATTTCTAAGAGTCCTGGGAGGGAGGAAGGGAGCTCACAGAGAAGGAAACAGAGGCTCTGAGAGGCTACATAATCTAAAGTCATATAGCCACAAAGAGATCTCTGGTGCCATACCCAAGCACATCCTATTTTCTGATGCGGTTATCCTCAAACGTCTATAATTATTACAAGACTTTGAATTAGATGATGTGGGTTGTGCAAAGATACATTGCAAAGACTTTATACTCTGTGACTAGAAAGTACATGGCCATAACCTGTCCTAAACATGTTGACCCAACAAACACTAGAACGAAAATATTTTGTTCTGAAAGACAAAAGGATAGCATTTTCAGTCAAAGTCAAGGCTTAGAAACCATGGTGCCTTTTGTAAGCTTCTCCAAATGCTGCACAGATCTCCTGATGCTTTTCTTGTAGGAAATGTTCCTTACACTGACATCCTATCGCATGACAAAAAGACAACAGTGATTTAAAGGGGTTTTCCCAAATGTGACTCCAAGATGCTGCTGAGATGTTTTCAGGTTCTAAAATAGTCACTTCCATCCAAAGTGCTACAAGGTAATTATAGCTTTGCCATTATTCCTAGCCTGGCGGCGATCCAGAACTCTGCTGTCATTACCACTGCTTCCTAACTTGGGTGTGATGGAACCCTGCCATTATGGATCCCAGGACCAGCTGAGCATTCTGATCTTGTTCTGCCTTCCAACAGTCTCTCAAACATTCCTGAATGTCCTGGCTTTGGCAGGTCTTGAGGGAGGAGAATGAAGGAATCAGCAGTTGAAAGAGAATAGATAGAGCAAATAGAACATATTTCTTAGTCTGTGAAGAGTGCTCTAATTTTTTCTCCAGGTTTAGGCGTGTATTTATAGGCTGTTAGAAGGAGTGGAGGGTGTTAGGTAGACCGGCTTCTCTCTTGAGACAGAAAAGAAAAACATCCTTCCCCACCCCATTTCTTTTTAAGGCCACAGTTGAAGTCATGCTCACCTTCCACTATGAGGCACATTGATGTTTTTCTAATTGTCTGGAGTCAGGTCTGCCACACTTCCTTGACTACACTTCTCCTTCCTGTCGGGGACAGGTTCCTGGGGTCAGGCACGCAGCAGGCTCCAGCCCAGTGCGTCAATTCAGAATTCAGGAGCCAGTGTCATCCAAATATGGAGGCACCGGGCCCAGATTTCTGAACTGGGACGTGACGGAAAGTCAGAATCAGACCCTGCCCACTGTGATGAATTCAGGCAGGCTCTACACTGGGTATTTCAGAGTCCTTCAATAGTAGCCTAGATTCTTAGAGGGTTTTGGCCAATCACCAGAGCTCTGTGCATGGGCTTGGCCAATCACAAGGGCCATGCAGAGAGGAGGCGGGGCTAGCTGAGGTGCCCTGTACTACTAAGCTCGGTGCTGGGTGTTATATCAACATGCTCTTAAAATAGTCTTCACGACCATCGCCCGTAATATAAATGCTCCTATAATTCTCACTTTACAGATAAGGAAACAAAGATTCAGAGAGAGAAAGAAACGTCTAAGGTTACACAGGGTCTTATGGTTTGTATTCTGACTTGAAGCAGAACCTGTGACAACGATTTGAGTGAATATAGCTAGTTTGGGATGTTCAGGAGATAACCTGGAGAGTCATGGGAAAAACAGACCCAAAACGGATGACTGCTAATGAGTGTGATACTAAGTCAGTGGAGATTAGAGTGTTTGTCCACAGGGAAACTCTGAAAAAACAATGCAGAACATATACATCAGAGTTCTCTCTTCCAGAGGGTGAGGGAACTGGAGTGTATCCCCACACCAGCTTCTGGCGATCATTGGTTGAGGGTGGGTGGATACATTTGGAGGGTTGATTTCCCAGCTTGGACAGAGCCCTGGCCAGGACTTTGCAGAAAGCCTCCAGGCAGGGAGATCCAAATACTGGTAGTTTTGTACCTGCACTGGAGGTGGTGAGCCCCCGCCCCCTCCCATAGGAGCTAGAAACCGTCTGCTACATACATTAAGTGGCACATCCCTAACTGCCACTCTCAATGATATCTTGTTGCAGAACAGACCAATCCAAAGCTTATTTAATCCAAAGCTTAAAACAACAACCATTATATTTGTTCAGGAGTCTATGGATATACAATTTGGGCTGAGTTCAGCCAGAATGTTCTTCTGCAGGTCTCACTTGTGATCATTCATGTGGTTGTCCTCCTTTGGTCACTTAACTGGGAGCCACTTTTCTAAGGAGGCCTCCGTTGGGACAGTTCCTCTGTTCTATGTACTCTCAACCTGTAGTAGCCAAAGGTATAGCAAAATTTTCTGTAGGAAGTCAGATAGTAAGAAATTTTGGTTTTACAGGGCATCTAAGTCACTAATATAACTATTCAACTTTACTGTTGTAGTGTAAATAAGTCATAGACAGTACATACACAAATAGATATGGCTGTTTTACAATAAAACTTTATTTACAAAAATAGGTGGTGGAGTGGATTTGGCCTGTGGGTGATGATATCTAACCAATCTTTATCCTCAACCAAACTTCATCACATGGAACTGCACCTTTCCAAACAGTTAAGGCAGGAGCTACAAGGCCTCTTGAGATCTGGGCTCTGAAATCACAGCATCTATTCTGCTGTATTTGGCTGCTCAGATCAAGGCACCAACTGACACCATACACCAGTGCTGGAGCTGTAGACATCACCTCCCAAAGGACAGCTCTGCAACATCCTACCACAAAGGAATATGCCTTCAAGGATAGGAGGAATGTTCGTGTCCATCTCTTCCAACAATTTAGCCTCCAACCCAAATCTGTTTGGTTTGAGTCCTCCACACTTCCACACTGCACTCCCTTCTCTTTCTTGTCTCATGCAACTGTTTCAGGGATGAGTTCGGGAGGGTAGGCATTTGTTGGCAGTCTTAGGTCATATTCAGCTCCAAACTGGACCAAGGTCTTGTGGCTCTAGGTAATGAGATTTCTATGTGTTATATCCCAACCTTAGAAATGGAGGTTTAGAGACCTAGAGAATCCTCCAGTCCACTCAGTTACCCCTGTATGAAGAAATCTGTTCTCCAACAAATGACCACTGAGCTTCTGCTTGATGAACCCTTGAGAGAGAAAGGTCACTGCTCCAGTCTTTCTTCCTTCAGCCATTTCTCTGTCTCATCTATCTTTCCATTTGTTGAATCATTCAACACGTGTTTAATGAACACCTCTGTGTACCAGTTCCTGAGTTAGGAGACGTACAAATAGACCCAGTAGCTTCTTTCTTGGAGCTTATGATCAGTTCATGTTCAGCATGGCATCTGTTTTCAATTTTCTTCTTGGTCACATACTTTCTTTTTCTTTATGGTCTTGGTTCTGAGATCTAGGGTAGTTGTTCTTTTTTGTTTTTAAGTTTATTTATTTATTTTGAGAGAGAGAGAGAAAGAGAGAGAAAATCCCAAGAAGGCTCTGTGCTGTCAGCATGGAGCCCAACACGGGGCTTGAACTCATGATCTGTGACATCATGACCGGAGCTGAAATCAAGAGTTGGATGCTCAAGGAGCACCTATCTGGCTGGCTCAGCTGGTTAAGCCTCTGACTTTGGCTTAGGTCATGATCTCACAGCTTATGAGTTCCAGCCCTGTGTCTGGCTCTGTGTTGATAGTTCAGGGTCTGGATCCTGCTTTGGATCCTGTGTTTCCCTCTCTCTCTTCCCCTCCCCTGCTCATGCCTTCTCTCTCTCTCTCTCTCTCTCTCTCTCTCTCTCTCTCTCTCTCTCTCTCTCTCTCAAAAATAAATAAACATTAAAAAATTTTTAAAGTGTTGAATGCTCAACAGACTGACCAACCCAGGTGCCCCTAGAGTAGATGCGCTTAACTCTCTGAGAATATCTAGAAATACTTCCTCTGTACTGAAATGAATTCCATTTCTTTTCTGAAATGAACTTCACAGATTTATAGATATCTACACAGTTGCAAAGACATCTACCTAATGCATTAACTGTAATTAATGGAACTTAAAGGAAAAGCAACATGAGAAAATCATACATATTTCAACAGGTAAATATACCAGAACTAGATGATGTACTGAAGAGTAATTGAACGTTATCCTAGATGCAGAGACAGGTTTATACCTAGGGCTGGCAAACGTTTCTGTAAAGGGTCAGAGAGTAAATGTTTTTGGCTTTGTGAGCCATTCTCATCCCTGCTGTGGTACTACAGAAGCAGCCACAGGCAATATGTAAACAAAGAAGCATGGCTGTGTTCCAACAAAACTTTATTTACAGAAACGGGTGGTGGCCTGGATTTGACTAATGGTAGTTTGCTGGCTCTTGGCATATTACAACCTCTGTGAATGGAGACTGATAAGGATATCGGTGTTCAAACATCATTAGCATGACTGCCAATGACTTTCCAAAACGGTGGCGAGGACACTTATGGCAAAGTTCTGAGAAAAACAGAGTACAATCTTCCCATAATCTGCTGACCAGTTACTTTCCAAGAAAATTCAGTATATATAAATTTACCTGGCAAATCTTTTTTTTTTTTGCATTTTTGTATAGTTTTAGATGATCATGTATAGGTATTACCTCTACATGAATATCCTGTGGGACACTTTAAAGGCAGTGGGGATGCAGAATTATTTTGTATTGTGAGGACTGAACTGGGCACTGAAAAAGGTGTTCATTTTTTGACTGTCAGTGCCCATGAAGTGGGCTTAGTGACCACCAAAATTACCTGCCCCACTCCCAATTTCTCAAATGCCCCTCATCACGCAATGCCATCCACTGCTGAGAACCATACTTCTAGACATGCTCTAGTAGTCTGCTCAGGCTGTCATAACAGAATACCACAGACCGGGTGACTGAAACAGCCGCAATTTATTTTCTCACCGTTCTGGAGGATGGAAGTCAAGATCAAGGTGTTGGCAGATCTGATTTCTCCTGGGGCCTCTCTCCTTGGCCTGCAGATGGCTATCTTTCTTCTGTGCCATCATATGCCTTGTGTGTGTGTGTGTGTGTGTGTGTGTGTGTGTGTGTGTGTGTTAGTCTGCTCCTGGTGTCTCCTCCTCTCCCTACAGGGACATAAGCTTATTGGATGAGGGGCCCACTCTTACTATCTCATTTAACCTTTATTACCTCCCCAAAGGACCTGTCTCCAAATACAGTATACTGGGGGTTAGGATTTCCCCCTATGAATTTTGAGGAGACACAATTCAGTCCAAAACACAACCTCATTTTCACCACCTAAAATCTTCAAATCTACCCTTTTTACAGGGCTCGTGGGAAGTCCACTCCTCAACAGAGCCTTCCTGGTCCATGGCCATGACAATTATGAAGCATACTGCTTTACGGTCACCTTACATTTGGCAGAGTACTTTTATGTAAATTAGCCAACAGTTCTTTTTAACAGTCTCTTTCCTTTTTTTTTTTTAAATCCAACTTTATAAAAAGTGTAAAGCACTTTAAATTTATAGAGAAAACACAAAGGATTATGTAGCAAATATCCATGAATCCACCACTCAACTTCAACAAATGTTCAGATTTTTTTTTTGCCATATTTGATTCTGATTAGTTATCTGGAATAAAACACTGTAGGTTCAGTTGAAGTGCTTTCTATACCCCTTCGAATTTCATCCCTTCCCCCCTCTCTGGAGTTGGTAGGTCTCCTTCCTGTCCATGTTTTTATGCTTATAGTAGATATGCATATATCCATAAAATAGATAGAATTGTTCTGTACTTTGAAAAGAAGCTGAAGTGGTATTGTACTGAATGCACACCATTCAGCAATTTCTCCTTTTCACACTATACTGTGGTTTCAAGAATGGTCTGTGTTGATATGTGCAGATCTAGTTCACTCCCTTTTCATTGCTGTGTGGCGTCTTGCTGCATGAATATGCTACGAGGCCTTTATCCATTCCCCTTTGGAGGGGCACTTGGCTTTGTTCACAGTTTTTCACCTTATGTACTTCTGTGCATGTCATCTTAGGCGCACGGGTGAGAGTTTCTTGAAAAAGCTGTCAAAAGTAATGCAACTAAGGGAATTAATGGCACAGGAGGCCAGTGTTCCTAACAGAATGGTAAGCCTGGAGGCAGGCATGCTAGGACAGCCATGGCAATCAGATAATACCAAGGGACCCAGGATTGTTCCTTTTCTCTGCCCTGCCATCCATAGAGGGTGCACTTGAATCCTCATTCACAGCCACAAAATAGTTATAGCAACCTAGGCACTGTGTCAAGTTCCAGTCAGAGAGACAGCAAAGGAGCAAAAGTCTCATAAAGCACTTAGCCAGCGTGTCCGTCCTGGTAAGGGCGATTTCTTAGAAGCTCCCTCAGTAATTTTCACTTATACTCTCTTATCAGAACCCTCAGCCAATGAGAGGAGGCTTTCTGAATGCTGTGGGGCTGTGGAAAAGGGTTGAGTCACTTGACCAGCTGTATCTGGCTTACTGCCCAGGGCATCATGGCTGGCTCCTAGAATATGTACATCTTCAACACTCCTAGATGTTGCCAAACTGATCTCCAAAGTGGTTGAACCAATTCATGGTCTTGTGAACCAAGTACGAAAATCCCTGCTTCCTCATGTCCAGAATCAAAGAATGATTATGAAGCTACTGTGTGCATAATGCTGGATCAGATCATTTACACAAAAGCAAACTAACAAAACCTCAAACTGAATGCATCTAGAGCTTTAAGCAATGCGCCTAAAGCTCAGTGGACACTTTCAAATAGGCCTGCTGGACTCCCCACTCTACCACCTACTGGGGGGGTTGATTCCATAGAAGTTTTTCTGAGCCTCAATTTCCTCATCTATATAAGGGGATAAAAGTCCCATCTATCTCATAAAGTTGTTCTCATGATTAAAAGACAACATGCCTTGGGGCACCTGCGTGGCTCAGTCAGTTGGGCCTCCGACTTTGGCTCAGGTCAGATCTCACATTCGTGGGTTTGAGCCCCGCGTCGGGCTCTGTGCTGACAGCTAGCTCAGAGCCTGGAGCCTGCTTCCGGTTCTGTGTCCCCTTCTCTCTCTGCCCCTCCCCCTCTCATGCTCTGTCTCTCTCTGTATCAAAAATAAGTAAAACATTAAAAAAAATTAAAAAAAAAAAGACAACATGCCAATGAATGACTACCATAGCACCAACTACAGAGGCAGGTTGTAATCAGTGTTTCATGCTGACATTAATATTATCCAGACATTATATATCATACATAGATTGACCATGTTTCTGAACTCCAAATTAGGAAATAGATATGGTACTTACGAGTTCTACTCATGGAAAGGCGGACTCAAATATTTGAAATGGGACCACTCTTGAAAAATGTGGAATGATTTCTAACATCTTAATGCGTTCACTTATACTAAACTATGGATTTCACATCATCTGACTCTGGAACTTTGTGCAAAGCAGAGCATATTTCAAAATACGGACCTCAAAAAATATGGTAGACTGAGATTAAATCACCATTAACTAAACCCATATCTTACTCCTCACCTCGTGGATCTATTTGTCAAGTTTTCCTTTTTTTGTCTTTAAGCCCTCAGAGAACAAAAGTAAGAAGATGAAACTCAAACTTTCTTTACGAGATTTAACAATAAGAGTTAGGATATGATTAATATGGGGAGGTGAGAAAGCAATGGACATTATTAGATTTTTACAGGGATAAGTTTAGGAAGCTGTGGTTATTAAATCTAGAAAAGAATAAGCTAAGGGAAATGTCATAATTATCATTAAGCCCCTGAGCACTACCTTTGCAGGGAACCAAATGAAGTGGATGGAGTTTAAATGATGGGAGGGTCCCTTTAGGAAAGAATGTTCCAGCAGTAAGTATGAAACCTTCTCCGGGTTTCCAAATTATTGAGTGGCCTAAGAAAATAGACTGGCTGCTACTTTCCTGCAAATGTTTATGTCCCTACTAGGTCACAAAAAGCCTGGTCTTTAAGCATTTTATTATGCAATTCTGAGGCCTAAAAAAACTGGCATATTTTGTAGTTCTCAAAGGTAGCATTCAACATGGTTACTAGGTATCTAATTACACATCAGGTATGATTCTAGATGCTGAGGATACAGAAGAAGACGTGCTGGAACCTGCCCTCATGGGGCTTACCAGTCACTGTTACAAAAGTCCCAGAGGAGCCACTTAGTCCTGATGGGCTGGGCAGGGCAGGGATCCAGAAAGGCCTTCTGGAGGAGGTGAGATCTGGGCTGAAATCTGATGGAGGAGTAGGAATCAGTTGGGTGCGACTAGAGGCCTGTGGGAAGTTGGTGATTAGAGCTGAGGACGGGTAGGGACAGCACAGCAGGGTCCCTTCCAGGGACAGTGAGTCCAAGGGATGGGCTGAACTGGAGAAATGCAGGGACTGAGCTACCGTTTGTGATCTGTTTTATGCAACACTCGTAATTTCATAGTGTGCCTCTACTGCTTTTCCTTGTTGTCTTAACAACCGTGACATTATCATTTTATCTTAAAAATCATTGAGAGGCTCCACTTGAGAATGAACTTTGGCAAGAAAAAAAAAAACTTTCCCCTTTCTCCTTCGCTACACATGGGCTGAAAAAAATCCAACAGTGATGTAGGGGGAGGGAGAAAGGAGACCAGCAGGGACTTGAAGGCCAAATTAACTCATCTCTTCTGTTTCAGGAGTTCATGTAGGTCAGCTGCTGGATTTGGGGCTGTGTAAACCCTTCCCATATAGCATCAAGGTTAAGAGACTGTGCTCCAGAGCTAAAGTGCCTGCTTCCAATGGAGAATGGGTGACTTGTGACCTTGGGCAAATGTTTGTACCACTTTGGACCTTAACATCCCCATCTGTAAAATGGGAATACAACAGTAGTTCCCTAGAGAAGTTAGAGGAAGTGTTTAATGAGTTAAGGTATGTAAGGTGCTTAGAACTAAATGGCCAGCAGGGATCATCACTGAGGCCAAGGTAGGGACCAGTAACCATGATGGTTTTCATTGATCGGGTATTCATGATTTAACAGCTACTGTGTGCCTTGCTTTGCCTTCAGAATCTCTGTAGGCAAAGGAGCTGAGGCTCAGAGAGGGTAATTAACCTGTCTGAAAAGAGTGGCAGTTTGGTGATTCCATCAAACACAATCTGGTATGATTTTGCTGAGGAAGACCGGATTCTGGCGCCTAGCCTTTCACTCAGAGTGCCTGTTTATTTTACAGCTTTGTTGGTGGACTCTTTTTAGAACCATGTGGTCAGTCTAGAGGTATGACTGGCTCTTGAAAAACCTCCTAGCTATTATATTAATAAACATGGCTTAAATAAGTACGAGAGAATTGGCCACCATAGCTGAAGAACAGCCAAAGGAAAATTACCAACGTAATTTGTGTTCTATCAACAAACGTGTCTGGGGCACACGATGAGCTTGACTTCCCTACTAGGGACATAGATGGTGACGGAATTCAGGATGAAAGTTTATTCTCAGTCCTCAATTGCTCAACTGGGGTCCAGGAGCCCTATTTGAAAGACACATAACTGACAGAGTCAAGTCACGGGAAGTCACATGGTCCAAGAGCACAGAGCACAGGCTTGCCAGTCCAGTGTGCTAGGCTGTGACGCCTGCTCTCCTCACTTCTGGCTAGCTGAACGTAGCTAACAATTTCAGTTCCAAGTTCCACATCCCTGTGAGATGGGGATATAAATACTCTTATTTCAAACTTCCTGCAGGCTTTTGTGAATGTTCATGGAGATCAAGAACACAACACCAGTAGTCCACTAGACTGCACATGATTAGCACCTACATTAGCTCTTAGTCTTCAGACCTAGATATCAGCATATAATTAATGTTTTGCTTTTGGAAAGAGTGCATTACTTCCTGAAAGGTTTTTGGAGAATGTGCCCTGATGCAAAAGAAAGGTGTAAGAAATTCTAAGAGGGCAGAGATGTTCGGGGGGCTGATGAGGAAAGCAGCAAGCTGGGTTTGGGAAGTGGCTTTTGGGAGCACTCCCTGTATACTGTGGTATGTTGGTCCCTTTCCAAGCTTTGAAGTGGCCTGAAAATCTGGGATAGAAACGGTAATACTGGGAAGTGAGAGAAGATGGCTTCTTGGATGTGGAGTAGGGCAGTCCTGTCCCTCCTTTCAGTCATAGATTAACAATGACTTAATTCTAGAAATATTGTCAGCAAGCAAAATAAATAGACTAATCACTGTGGGCAAATTGTATGTTAATACATCTAAGCATTGTTTCCAGGCTGACCCTTAAATACACGTTTAATCAATCTAGATGGATGAGTCATCCTGTTCTTAATTAATCTTTTTGGACATTTATAGAGAAAAGGCAATCTTTACAAAGACCTTATAAATGTGTTTAAGTTTAGTATGGGTTTTATTTATGTGCAAAGCACGAGCAGCCGTTACTTCTAAATGATGGCTTATTTTGAATGTTCTCAGACCTTCAAGATGTTTTATTTCCACCCTTGGGGAGGGAATCAGGGGTGAGTTGAAAGGAAACACATCGTGGCCATTTTCCATGGCATGGGCTGCCTGACCTTTCTGGAGCGTGCACGTTTGTTTGGGTTTTCCTGTATTGTAAGCAGAGGATATGAAAGAGATGGGTGTACTCACTCTTCTAGAGAACTTTGTTGAGAAATGGTGTCACCTTCAGAGATTTGTCTCCACTGGGGTGACCTTAGGCATAGTCTCCTCTGCCACCCAAGTCATCACTATTACAAAAGCATTTCCCTGGAACCTAAAGGCTGAGTCTTATAACCAACACCAAGGAAGGTCAAACTGCACTTATTGTCATGGACTTTTGTTGTTGTCTGCCACTACTGTAATCCACCATCTGCTGGGACACTGGGAGTGTGGTTCTGGTGCTGTTTGCTGTAGGGATGTGACTTAAATTGGAACCAGTTCTTCTAGGACACGAGGGCTATGTGTGTGTGTGCTGCCAAGAATGGTGTCACTCAGTCTCCCAGTTTGTCTTGTCCACCATAATTTTGTGCACCAGGACCAATTAATTTTGCTACTCTTGTGGTCCAACTTTTAGCTTTTGGTGTTCATTTGTGTTGAATGTGGTGAGAATATTATTTTGGTGTTCACTGTGAGAATACAGTGGTGCATACTATAGACTAACTTCTGGCAGCTTATATTCTGAAGGCTTGGAATAAATTAGAATTCCAATTATTGATAAGTGTCATTTTAAAAAATGAAAAACTTTGCTTGGATAAGAATGGCCTATTGGAGAGGCAGAAATAAGTCCAGTGTGGCTGATGGAGAGTGGACAAGGCAAGGAGAATGTTGAAAGTTAGCCACAATGTGGGAAGGGGCGAGGTTATGGTAGGTCTCAAGACACAAAAGTACTTTGGATTTTACTATAATTGCAGTAAGAAGCTATTGGAGGGTTTTAGGCAGGAGACTGGCATGATCTGTTTAGGTTTCAGAGACCTCTTTGGCAGTTGTATAGAGTCTTTTTGCTTAAAGCGTAGCCTGGAGGTAGACCAGTAGCATGAGCATCACTGGAAATGTGCTACCAAGCAGAACCTTGGGCCTCACCCAGGTCTTCTGATGTACCATATGCACTTTTTTTTTAAGTTTATTTATTTTGAGAGGGGGAGAGAGCACAAGCAGGGGAGGGGAAGAGAGAGGGAGAGAAAGAATCCCAAGTAAGCTCTGCACTGACATGGGGCTCAATCAAACTCACAAACCACAAGATCATGACCTGAGCCAACATTAAGAGTCAGACGCTTAACCACCGGAGCCACCCAGGTGCCCTGCAGCATATGCACTTTTAATAAGATCCCCAGTTTGAAAAGTGCTCTTGCAGAGAATGAATGGGGGAGGGCAAGGAAGAGTCATCTTATAAGCCTTCCAACCTTTATCTCTTCTCAGGTATAGAAGATGAGTTGTTCGAGAAAGATGTCAAAGGGCCAACTCAAGCTTGCTTCCACATGTCACTTCTGATGGAATCATTTAACATAAAGTTCTATTTGTTCACTGATTTCTCTAGTTCTTATGTAACTCTCTGTCTTGCCTTTTACCGAGCACCTGCACTATTTTTTTTTTTTGATGTTTCACTCAACCTCTAACTCTTTAGCCCCCAAGAAATGACCACCATTTCCATTATGATTCCTAGTGGGAGTTACAATACCCATCTCTTAATAGGTTAACTGGATCCTGTGACAAGGTTTGTATATTTGTTGTCCAGCCATCATTACTATCATATTATTCTCAGGGTCTTACTGAATGTTATTGGCACATCTATCAGGCAGGATTCAGTTTGCCACAAATGATTAAAATTATAATGGTGTATAAATGGAAGTTTATTCTCTCTCATGTCAAAACCTGGAGGAAGGCAGTGTGGGATTATCATGAGGTTCTGTTCCATGAAGATCACAGAGACCCAGGCTTGTTCTGTCTTAATGGTATGGCCTCTATTTTCAAGGTCACCTCATGCTCCAGTGTGACTGCCAACACATTAAAATTCCAACCACCAGGAAAGAAGGAGTAAAGACGATGGAGCTAAGGACAGACTTTTCAGGACAATTCTTAGAGCTGCCACATGATACTTCCACTTAGAGAATACTAGCCAGAATTTAGACACATGGCCCCAACTCTGATAAACTGGGCAGCCAGATATCTAGCTAAAAATCAGAGGTCTCTTTCCACAGACAAAGGGGGGGAGTATTAGGAAAATAACTAGCAGTTCCTTACACAGCATGTTTTAGGGAATGTGATTTGACATATCTAAATATGCAGTGGTACCTCCCCACCAAATTTAATCTGGGCTGAACATTTTGCACCATCATCTCATTATGGTGTCTTGTAATTCTTTCCGCTTTCCTTTCCAGAGAAAAGGAGGTGTCTGATTTAGCAAGAATGCATTTCTACAAAGTTGAATTATGAAGATAAACCTCACCACTTGAAATACGATAAAAGAAAATCCCCTGGACAGAAAAAAATATGCAAACGGTGCTATTAACATGTGTATCTTTTCCTGAACTAGGTCTTTATGCAACACAGGAATTGGAGGTAATCCATTCCTTACCCTAGAGTGTTTCTGAGCCAGCAACTCCAGATGGCGTCATTACTACCAAAGGACTGGAAAAGGGTGCAAGCACTAGAATTTCAGAGGACTCTGTTCCTTAATTTCAAAATTCAAGTTGGCAAAGGTCATGTTTAAAATGTTTCAATGTACTGGCCAGGAGGACAGGCTATGGAGTCATGAAGGCCAGAGCTAAGAAATGGTGCTTCTTTTTAGAAGCAGTTTACTTATAGACAAATAATTGCTGATCTCTCTCTATATGCTAGTTAAGTGGAGAAAACATAATTTCCACTGAGAGTTTGTTTGAAAATTAAGTGAGACCCTGCATGTAAAAGCTCTTAGTCTAGAGCCTGGTGCATTGTAAATACTTAAAATATTATAAATTCAGCCCAGATTGCAAATTAAAGAGATTTTTCTCCCAAGGGAACCTTAGGGATATCGCTGAATCACTTACATGATTTACATGACATTATCATTTATATCATTTACATGATGCTATTTATTTATTCAATGATTGGTTCATCCATTAATACAACAAATATTGACTCCTACTGTGTGCCAGGTCCTAGTAGCTACTATTTGCTAAGGCAGGGCAGGAAATATACTAAGATAAATAAAAATAGTTCTTATCCATAATGGAGCTCATTGCTTAGGGTAAGAGAAAACAACTAAAGGAGTAATTATGTTCCAGTGAGAAAAGCACGAAGAATAAGGTATTAGTAACTTAAGAAGAGACTATTACAATTAAAAGCATCCAATCTGTGACATTTCCATGATGTATCACAACATCATAGTGCATCCTTTAACATCAGCTGTTTTACTGTGACAGAGAGGAAAAAAAAAAAAAGAAAACCTATGAAATGTATATAATGATGCTAAGATCTTCCTTAGTTTCAGAAACATGAATATGTCAAGAAAAATGAAAGCTTATTTAACAAGTGAGGAAAGTCATCATTGGAAGTAGTAAATTACTTTGGTATTGTTAGACGACACACCAATGGGTCAGTAAGCTAGCTGCACGCCTGTGGACGAGAGTCTCAAGAGGAAATTCCAGGTGGAAAAGTTTTCCATCACATAGGGAACAACTCATGCCCATGGCAAGATCTGGGAGCGAAGGAGGAAGATGGCATCATATTCTGGAGTGCACAGTTCTGTTTTGGGGTTTCCTGCCCCTGGAAGCTGAGTTGTCCCCTACTTCCCTCAGCTGGCCTATAGAATCATTATAACCATGGCAGGAACGCTTGGACTTGGCTAAGAGTATGGCATATAATAAAGTCTTCACACTTTCTCTAATAGGCTGTAATTGAGAAGTAGGGAGTTGACTCATCTCCCTGCAAAATGTGTCATGATACCACACACACCCTTCCACTTGTCGTTTCCCACTACTCCTCAGAAAAAGACCACAACTTTAAACATGGCCTGAAAGGCCTGTGTCCTGTATCTTATCTTCAACTAGCTCCTTTCAATCCATGATAGCAATTCCATGATCATTTTAATGTCTGTGAACCTGTCTTATACCATGTTTCTTTTTGATCTGTTTCAGTCACTCTGGCTTTTTCTCCAATCCTTAACTCAATGTGCTTCCACTTGTGATGCAATCTCTGCACATATCTAGAAGGATCTCTCATTCTACTCTTTGTCTAGATTAGGTGGAACTCCTCTCAAGAGCTACATATCCTCTGAAGCCTTACCTGATTCTTCTCTTTTGGGGGAGTGGAGGAACTTACATTGCACTTAACACGGCAAGGTATTTTAGTTATGTTTTTTACTCCAAGGTCTATAGATACTTATTTCCTGCCTATTTTTCTACTTGATTATTTTCCTTGAAGATTCTAGAGTATTTCTCTACCTTTGGTCTCTGCTGCAAGTTATTTCTTCCTTCTAGGCCACCCTGTTCAGAAATCCTTATTCTTTTCAAGAATTGAGCAGAGGAGAAGAGGAAGGATGATATTGATGACAATGACAACTGACACTTATGGCCGTATCGGTCAGCTTTGTCTGCAGGTGACTGTTTGGCATGGTGGCAAATGGCTCCCCACCCGCCTCATGATGTTAACAAGGAGTTTCTGTAGCCTAACAAAAATCCCCTTGCTTAGACTTTCCTGATCTTTGTTGCCAGACAAATGCCTATTCCAACTGGCCAGGCTGGGATACCTAGTCAATCACTATGATAAGGGGGAGAGGATTACCCTGCATTTGGTTCAGGGGCCCATCCCTGGAGCTAGGAGTGGAGAAATCTGACTCTATGGCTGCTACTCACGGGGAAATGGTGGGCTTGAGGTTAAGGACATAAGAACCATGTCCATCACAGTTCTGCTTCTTCTCAGTATCCCGTCAATCAAATCCTGTGAGCCACTTCGCTCATGACACTGTGCAGCTTCCATGGGTGCTTATCTCAGACTTTGAAAGTAAGCAGATTCACAGCTTTTGCTGCAGGATCTTGTATTCGTGGCTACAGTGTTGTCAGGGACTCAACGCCTATACACTACTAATTCCTAGCACTAATCTCTGATAGTGTCGGGGTACCATAGGGTGAGTAAACATGCTTTTAAGATTGTTGAACTGCATTTATACCCATATCTAGAAGCCCTTTCTCAATAAGATGACTAATTAGGTTTGTTAGCTTGTTTTATGATCCAGTCACTTCTAGGATGCAGACATAAAACCTTGCTTACTTATATCTCCTGCTAAAGCTTCCTTCCAAGGATGGCTCAATCTCATCCCCCAATTATAGGATTACAAAAGTGAGGTAGTTTTGTATTTGCTTTGTTTGTGAAGTTAAGGCTATCAGTGAAAAAGATCCACATACGGAGATGAGAAGGTAAGCGCATTCTACCACGCATCCCACCCATCCACCCGGACTTGTTACAACACAAATTCCTCATCATGTCTGATTTATCAGGTCAGGAACAGGGCCTCAGAATTTGCATTTCTGGCAGGATCCTAAGTGCTCCAGCTGCTCCAGGTCCCATCTAACTATCATGATCCTATTTGACCAGTTGGGAGTAGAGAATAGGATTTTGCCAAAGCTTATCACGTTCCCTTTGGAAAGTCTGGCCATGAATTTGTAAACACCACTATCAGTTCAATAGAGGAGAGTAATTCCATGATTATGTTTATGTTTGGCACCCAATGTTTTCTTAATCATGCTGGTATTAGAAACTAAAAATGGCATCTCCTTCCTGGAACAGTTAGAAACTCTCCTCTGCCCTCCTCCTCACATCCAGTCAACCATGGCTGGATTGATGAGCTCACAGTGGGAGCTGACCAATCTCCCCAAGGATCCTGATAAGCATCCTGGCAGTAGTCTATGGTGGCTGGCACTTGGCTAATGTTCTTCCAGCATTATTCTTTCAAGTCTCACACCACGCCAATGGATAGGTATTAGGATTACTCCTGTCCTCTGGTGAGGGAATGGAGAAAAGGTTAAATGGTATTTGCCTGGCAAGAAGTGGGGTCAGCTCAGTCTGACCCAAAGCCCAATCTCTCAACTTCCCAGTTGCCCTACTGGCTAAACATGCAAAAGGAAAGTGAACAGGGGTGACTCTTTCTACCATCATCTGAAAAGCCCTCTCTTCCTTCTCAGACTCCAACCCCATGCATCAAGTTTCCCTCCTAATCTAAAGAAAACAGTGAAAGGGCTGTGAGTCTGGAATACCTATTAATCAGAGAGAAGCCAAAAATCCCTACCACAGCACATTACTACTTATATCAGTGTCACTAGAGGGAAGTTACACCATCCATTATTTTGATGGTTAGTGGAGGGAGGCTGAGGGTGAGATCAGCCCCAAAGAGATCCAGAAATTATTGGCAAATACAGATGCGAAGGATGTGCTTTGTGTGTTTTTCAACCTTTCACAGAGGATAAATAGCATATGACATAAGCAGTTATCTGTCTGAATATGCATCCCTAAATAAGAAGTCTTACAAAGGGAAAAATTAAGACAATTAGAAACAAAGAAGATAAGAAAGGATGAATGCTATATGCCTCTCCTACTCAGAGCTGTGACTCCCACTCAAATTATTTCTAAACTTCTAGGCAGTGAAAAAATGACCCTAGGTTTGTCTGTCTGTGCAGTGATGTCTATCAATGTCTGTACATTGATAAGAGGTAACTTTTGTTTTTATTTCCAGAAAACTGTAGACTTCAGCAGGAGAGTGAGCTAAAACTGAACCTTGGCTGGAAGAGTGTTTATAAATAGTTAGGCTGAGGTGGCAAGAGCTTGGTGGTTTTTCTCTAAGTTTGCTATTATAGAAGCTTGTGTGTTTAGATTTGCTCTGCACCCTGTCAGATGGTTTTGTGTGGGTTTGGACTTGACTCTCACGTCTTTTTTATTTATTATTCTAGAATCAATGGCCCCAATAAGTCTTCCCATTCAACATGGGTTTCCAGTAAATGGCAAAGGCCCCTTAAATCTGTCTTCAGTTTTAGAGGAGACTGATTCAAAGCCTTCACAATAATCATGGGTGGGCATTTGTTGAAGGGCTCACTGTCACGTTTATTTACTCAGTTCAAAAGTAGGAGGCTTGCCCATGACTCCAGGAAGGAATGCAGATGCTAAGATGATCAACAGTTAAAAGCTAGTCCAACCTAAATGGTTGGGCTTGGAGGAAGCTGGCTGCAACCATAACCCCTAAGCTATGTCCAAGTGGAGTGATATCATTATGGCATTTGCATTATCATCACTGCTGTTATTTCCTAAATGAGTCTTTAATGGGGCCAGTGTACCTTCAAGTCTGCAACTAAGACACAAATCACTTATATCTTCTGTTCAGTAGCCATTTGAAATGTTCCAAGCAGATTTCAGCCCTTCCAACTCTAATTCTGATAATTATCTTCTCTAGTGGTTGTTTTGTTTATTTCTGTTATTTCTATTATTTCTGTGTCTACTTAGGATTTGCCTTCACACTTTGACTCATACATAGAGTATAAAGCCACAGTTGGTGTTCTGAGGTGTTCAGGGTACTTATAGCTTTCAGTTCATGGATGGAGCTTTAAACAAATATTTTTCAGAGTCATTTTGATATAGGTTGTCCCACTATGCTGAGATGTAAGACTCAATGAAATGCCTCATAATGCCACCGCTGAGGAGTTGGATTGTTTTCTCTCTTGTCTTTTGCTCTTGAATTTGACTTTTCCAAAATTCTGCCTGGAATACTTCTGAATATCAGAGAAAGATGGAAGCAAAGCAGGTGACATATAACCGGTCATTGGTACATGTTAGTCCCCTTCCCACTTGTACAGTTTAGTGACATTTTCATTCTAATCTCAGAAGGCTCAGCATTTTTCCCAATTCATGAATTAAGTTTACAGTATGAAGGAGAGCTAATATACATCCAGTTCCCAAATTAATAGTTAACTTTTTATTTACCATATTTGAAATCTGACACCTAGAGTCCATGAGATGGGGAGCTTCCTTGAAGTGAAGTGCTATTCCAAACCCATTTCTATGTTCTCATCACCTCGCAGAGTGTTTAGGCCCTGGGTGGGCATTAAATGATTGTTGAATTAAGTTGGTTTTTTTAAATGTTTATTTATGTCTGAGAGAGCACAAGTAAGAGAGGGGCAGAGAGAGGGGAACAGAGGCTCCAAAGTGGGCTTTGCGCTAACAGCAGAGAGTCAATATGGGGCTTAAACTCACGAATTGTGAGATTATGACCTGAGCTTAAGTCACACATGCAACTGCCTGAGCCACCCAGGTGCCCCTCAAATTAAGTTGTTTTATTTCTGCATGGGTCTAAGTACCTTAGTAAATGTAGGATGATAGAATAAGATAAAATATAATATAAATAGTGATAGAAGGGACATCATATTAAAGATGAGGAAACAGGCATGGAGAGGTGATGTGACTTGTTCAAGGTCACAGAGCCAGAACTACGGGGACTGGCTTCAGGGCAACCATCCCAAAGAGACTCTGTCTACCACAACCTTCATTTATACCTACAAATATTTTTAGGGATAACGTAATACCCTTAAAAGTCACATTACCCAAAATTCATATGTTGAAATTCTAATCCCAGTACCTTAGAATATGACCATATTTGGAGGTAGGGACTTTATAGAGGTATCCAAGTTAAAATGCAATCATTGGGGGGGGGGATGGCTAATCCATACAATTTTATCCTTAAGACAGGGGTGGGGATTTGGACACGGAGACATGCAACAAGGCAAAATGGTGTGTATAGACGTAGAAAGAAGATGGCCATTCATAAGCCAAGGAAAGAGATCTGCAACACATTTTTCCTTCTCAGCCCTCAGAAGAGACCAAGCCCACCAACACCTTGATCTTAGACTTGTAGACTTTACGGCTATGAGACAGTACATTTCTGTTGTGTAAGGCACACAAAGTCTGTGTGGCTTTGAGAATTCAGCCCTAGCCCACTAAAACAGGTTTTGGTATTCAGTTCTTATGGCTGCCATTAAAAAAATACCAGGGTGTATTCCTGTTATTTCTGCTTTTGTGCTGTTTCTAGTCTCTTACCAGGTGAACACAAACAAGAAAATAAGTTGGAGTTGACCAGTGGAGGCATTCAGAGCTATGGGTAGAACCAGTGGAAACTGGACAGGCAGAAGCATGGTCTGAGAATTATTTACAAGATCAAATCCAGTGCCGTCCAGAACTTTTTATGATGAAACAAGTGTTTGAGACCCGTACTGCCCAATATGGCAGCCAGGAGCCATCTATGACTATGAACACTTGCAATATGACTACTCTGATTGAAGAACTGAATTTTCATTACATTGAACTTTAATTACTTTATACATAGTTACATGTGGCCAGTGGATTCTGTATCGGACAGGGCAGAAAGACGCACACTTCTCTGAAGCTCTTCATTGTACCCGTTGTTTGCAAACCTTTCCTGCTCTCCTACTCTTTAATTTTTAAATGTCGTTTAGCCAATATCTGAGTTATTTCCATGTAAGTTAATCTTCAGAGATTAGTTTTGATATTAATGTAAACATACTGCCCCTCAAACAACGTTTAGTGGTGGAATCAGAAGGCAAAACGATATAATGCAAAACAAGCTGGAAAAGGTTATCAGCCTAAGAAGCATACCAGGGAGTGAAAAATAATTAGTTGGATCACATTGTTTTAATCCTGTGTCTGGGCCTTCTAAGCAAACTCATCTCCTGCTATTTAAAGAAAGTTGCCAACATTTGCCCTCCTGTCCTTTGAGGAAACATGCCATATATGCTTTCATTTCCTCCTGCTTAGACAGTTGTTTTAATGCCCTTTTCTGATGTTATCCCCGAACACACAATTAACAGATTTCTACTTAGATACCAGCTGCTCTGAGAATTGTCTGTCTGTCACTTATGCGTTGCCTCAGCCCTGGCTCACTTACACTGTTTGGCAATGAGATTCTATAATAACTTTAAGCTGCTCTGTCCAAACAATAAACTCTATGGAATTTCAGTCCAACCATTACTTTCGTTTTAGGGCAAGTTTACCTCCTCTGTTCTTAGACTCCACCAAGCTTGCCATGCCACTCTTAATAAGCTATGAAAGTTTTATGGGTTTTTGACCATTTTGCCTCTCTCAGGGTATTCTGATGCCAAAGATACCAGAGATCTATTCCTATTTCCTTCAGCCAACGGCTTGTCTTTGCCGGCTGCTTTATTAAATGGGTGTACAACGCTGGAAGGAGCCGTGTGATTTTCTGGCATGATAAAATGGACTCTACATCGAGGGTGTTGTTTCAGATTCCAGCCATTGGTCTCTCAGATTTGGCAACCTACTCAGAGCGTGTCCTGTGGGCATGGTACCATAATAAGTCCAGCACATGGCCCCTTCTTTCCCAGGGTCCAATGAACAATAGTGGAGCTTAATGAAGACATTTGAAAGAGCTGTTGACTCTCCAATGCCATTTTAAAGTAACTTACTTCAAAAAAATATGCACGTAACATGCAATTTTACAAAATATTAAATGGAGGAACGTGCCATGAAGATAATAATGTATATGTTGTTTGACCTAGCAATTCTCTTTTTGGGTATCAGAAAAATATTTAGAGATGTGCCCAACAATGCACATTGAAGAACGATAATGACAGCATTTGAGGTTTGCAAGAGTCAAGACCATCTAAATGTTCATTTGTAGGGGGACTGATGAAATGAACCTTGGGACATCCCTATAATGGAATAACTTGCAGTCATGTGAGAAGATGCACAGATTTATGTAGAAGTACAGATAGCAAATGGATTTAAGATAAATTAAGGAGGGAAATGCAAGGTGTGGGCCAGCGTTATTTAGTTTGCTTCTATTTGTATTCTCAGAAGGCTTATTTATGCTAAGAGAAACCCACATACCCACAGATGTGCTTGTTTATGCAAAAAAAATTTTTTTGGAAAAATACCCAAAAGCATGGTAAACAAGTGGTTATTTGAAAAAGATAGACATGTTTTATTTTGTATTCCATTTGCACTGTGATTTTTTTGGAATCAGGTGTGTGTTTTAATTTTTCTAGCAAGAAAGAATTACTTAATATCAAGACAATAAGATTGATCTATAACCCACTACTCAGGAAATGTTTTACTATTTTCGTGTATATTCTGCTAGACTTTACTTTTGCTCATAGATGGCGTATGTTAGATAATCTGGTACACTCATTTTCTGATTCATTTTTTTCCCAAATAAAAATCTCTCATGTTAACAAATATACTTTTTTGTTTTGTTTTAATAAACCTTATGGGGGCGCCTGAGGGGCTCAGTCAAGTGTCCGACTTTGGCTCAGGTCATGATCTCACAGTTTGTGGGTTCAAGCCCCGCATCAGGCTCTGTGCTGACAGCTAGCTCAGAGCCTGGAGCCTGCTTCAGATTCTGTATCTCCCCCTCTATCTGACCCTCCCATGCTCATGCTGTCTCTCTCTGTCTCTCAAAAATAAAAATAAACAAATAAACCTTATGGACAATAAAATGCACCTGTTTTTAAGTGCATACTCTTTCCACAAATACAGACGGGTGTGTACAGTGTCATTTTTAATGGCTGCTTAGAATGGCTTCTTACTAAACAGTGATTTCTGTCTTCTTGGTCATAGCGACGAGTTCAGGGAGAGGTCCATGAACCAAGACAGCCCAAATTCAACCATTCCTGGAATTTCTGGTGGAAATGCCATAATTTATTGCCAATTCCACACAGAATGGATGTTTAGGATGTTTCACATTTTGAGTTATAAATAACGCTGGGATAAATGAACATTTTTGGAGCCAAGTCATTGCACACATCCTTAATTAGATTCTTTTCTTCGTGTGAGGACCCAGACATAGAGATTCTGGGTGGAAGGATATAAATGACATGTTGCTACATTTCTCTCTGTGGAGAGTGTGATGATTTATATTCCCTCATCCTTCACCTCTCTCTTTTTGTTCACCTCTACCTGTTAGTTTGTACAGCCTTGCTAAGTGCAGTCAGATAGATATTTGAGCACAGCCTTCTAGCTGACCGAGTGGAGAGAGGAGGGCAGGATGCATTTGATGCAACTGTGACTTCACAGAAGGAAGATCTGCTCCCCAGCTGCCACCTCCAGGCTCAAACAATGATTTCCTCTTCCTGGAGTCTGTTTTCCCCTGTTCGCAAGATTGGGTCTTTCTTCTCCCTTAGGTGGCTAGTGCTCGGCTGTCACCTCCTCAGTCAGGTGTTTCTGCCCGGGCAGTTACATGTGTACCCCTAGCACTTCTTCCAGGTTTCATTTTTTTCTCTAGAACACTTCTTCTCTCTGCCTTATCAATTTTTTTTCTGTGTTTATTGTCTCCCTCTGCTAACATATATGCGTCGCACAAGCATGGATTCACTTTGTGTTAACTGTTACCTGTGTACTGAGCACAGGGTAGGTCTCTCTGATAATCTGTTGAGTGAATGAGTCATACTCTACAGTAGACAAAATGCTTTGGCTCTAAGCACGTCCTTACAGGCTCTTTCTTCAAGGAAATCGTCCCATTCTCTCATCAGTGGAGAAGCAGCCAGGTTATAGCAGTTGGGCCAGAGAACCCTTGGACTAACGGGGTGAGAGTTGAGAAACCTGGATTCTAATGCAGCTTCAGTGAGCGTTCTCACATTCTTCCTTTATCCAGTGAGGGAGCCAGACCAGATGGTCTGAGGTCTACACCAGCTCTATTGTTCAGTTACCCTAAATGGAAATATCCACCAATGAACTGATACACAGAGGCTGTCCATTAGGGAGGCCAACCCTCCTGCCTTTAAATATATGAACTCCAAAACTGGCTCTAAAAATGTCCTTCCCAGTTCAACAAAGCGGGTCATCACCAACATGTGTGCTTATCCTAAGAGGAGGAGTCAGGAGGGAGAACTGGCTAACCTGACAGCAGAAAACCCCTTTCCTGGAATGGGGAATCTCAACCCTTTGTAAGTTATAACACTCTGTCCTAGGGGCTTTGTTGGAGTGTGTAAACACTCCTTCCATTAGTCAGGATTCTTTTAGTGATGAGAGCTGGAAAGCTGACTTTAATTTATATAAAAATGGTAGTTCATTGGCTCACAATCCTAAAAACTTCAGGCAGTAGGCAGATGTTAAGCTCTAGTAAAGTCATTAGAACTCTGTCTCTCAGCTCTGTGCCCCTCTCTGTTGACAAAGTGGATGCCTGATTTATGTATCATCCTCTCAGATCACCTAAAGTCTTCCCAGAGTATCCATCAGAAGTGGTTCTGATTGGACAGATCTGAGTCACAAGCCCATCCCTCAGAGAGAATCTCTACAGCGGGGGAGATGGGACATACAGACTGGCAGAACCTGAATTCATGCCTCCATTCCTAGATCATAGCGAGTGGTCTTATCTCATCCAGACCCTATGGACAGAAAGCTAAAGACGGAGATTCTCTGCATGAAAACAAAGGTACTAACCCTAGAAGAAAGGGTAGACCAGGCAGGAAGAAAGAACAAAAGTCCACTGTCTTTTTGCCAACCCCTCTTCTCTTTCCTTCTCCCTTTCCAAACAGCTGCAGGATATGGATTTTGTTCTTGTGGTGATTGTTGTGGTTGTTGGAGAATTAGAACACTTAAAAATCCATTTGGTTGTGAACTACTGGGGGAGGGAAGGGAATTCCCTCACTCCTTGTAACGTCTCTGCAGATGGCCTGGGCTGTCCAAAGCCCTCAATGAGTGAGTTGTCATTGCTTTAGAGGCACAGCCAGAAATTCTTGCCTAGGAGCTGCCCCAGCATGCTCCAAGTGTGGCAGGATGCAAGGGACAGAGAAATGTATCTCAGCAAGAGATTCAAGGGGTCACGATGCTGATGGCCCTGGTGTGCAGGCACAGGGAGTGATGCTCAGCAGATCCTGCCAGCATTCTGGGAGTTGGAAGGCTTACCAGTTATAATCCGGAATCCTTAGAAGAGCCAGTTATTCAGGGCCTAAAGACTGGAAAGGAAGACATTTCCTGTGTCCTTGTTTCCCCTTCAGAGGACACAAAAAGACAAGCTTCATGTTAACTAAGCTAATCTCCCCGTGTCCCACCCCCAACACGATCCAAAGACAGCTTTAGTGTTTTGGAAAATATTTTAGGGAAGGGACTGATGGTAGAAGAGTGAAGTAGCCAAGAAGGTTGACTGATGGAAACCTCTTCACTCCTTTATCCACAGATGCTTGTCCTCAATGGCCACTGTACAGTATGCATGCCCAGGTTCGGTGTCAGGCACTGGAAATGCAGTGAGAAAAAACTCTGTCCTTGTTACCAGGGTGCTCAGAGTCTCTGATTCGGGTCTTGATAGATAGAAGCTTAAGAAACTATGGGAATATGAATCCAGGGTGGCAAACTCCCTTAATCCACAGGCCAGATCTAGCTCACCATCTGTTTTGGTTGATCAAGTTTTACTGAAACCTAGTGCTCATTTGCGTGCACTTTCATGCTCCAATGATAGAAACGAGTAGCCTAAAATACTTACTATGTGGAACTCTTGAGAAAGATTTCCAGTCCCTGATGTAGAACCTAGACACACGGGTGGTTGTGGGATCTGGGGAGGCAGCCCAGTGGAAGCAGAACCAGAGCTCAGAAAGAAGAGTTATATAGGAGTTAACCAAATGAGGCCGAGAAGTCAAAGAAGTCCAAGGTAAATGGACTCCTTTTGCCAAGAAAGGGAGATAAGAGAGAGCACAGTTAGTACTGGCACCATGGGGGAATGCAGAACTAACTACAAGAATGGCCAGACTAGAGATGTTGGCCGCATCATGAATATTCAGAAGTCAAGGGAGCCTTGAAAGTTTTAAGCAGGAGAGGGGCTGATCAGATGTATTTTTTGGGAAGTTCACTCTGCAGTAGTGTAGTGAATGGGTCAAAAATAGAACTGGTTCCTTTACCTCCCATCCTCTCTTCCTCTACCTCTTAAAATATTTAGACTTTTGGAAACAAACTAGCATAAATGTCTGAAATCATCTATGTTTGCCCTGTGTCCTTGGGATACCCATGTGACCTCATGGTCCCTCTGCTCTGGGAGGACCTGCTTCTTTTCCACTCAGGGCTGCCTTCTTCTGCACTATATTATAGGAAGAAGTGGGGTAAGTGGGCCGCGTAAGGGGCCATTTCTCCCCTTGGCATTTGCAGCCCCCTCAGCGTCCAGACAGAAATCTGAATGACAGTAATTGGATAAACAGTTTAATTTAATAGTAAGAGAAGAACCAGGCCCAGCACAAGGAATCTTAATGCCTTTTCCTCAAAGTGACTTTCCTTTCTAAGCACTATGCTATAGCCAGGCCATCGGGGATGCAGAGAAATATAAAGGATTGACTACACCTGGCAATAAGGTCAGACTGTAAGAAGCAATTTAATAGTCATGTTATAAAAGGTACATGAAAACTGATATAGATCAGTGTGAGGTGGGAGCAATCAGAGGGAGACAGAAGGGGAAAAAATTGTCTTTTCCTATTTATTTTTGAAAGTGAGATATACCTTTACAAAATTATTAACAGCTATCTCCTATTTTCAAGTCAGAATGGAATAATTCTTTAATGTATTTTAGGCTTTATTTTCTCTTCTTTATTCAAAAGAAGAAAACATTCTGGCTAGCGGCATATTTTCAGTCCCTTCACTTATAAAGTTACACAATTTCAAGTTTGCTAAAAGATTTCCAAACTTAAGTTCACGAAAATGTATTCTTTGAGATGTTTAGAATCCTCATCCCCCCAGACAGAGACCTCAGAAACCTGGGCTGCTCATTCCGTGCACGCCTGTGCCTCAGAGCCTGGTGCAGGCAGGTAGGTAGTACCTTCCAGGCTCTCCTGCTTTCCCTCTTGGTTCCAAGCCGGGTCTTCTATCCAGCTGTCTGGTTCTGATATAATCCCTGCCAAGCATTCAGTGATAAGTCAGGTCTTAGCTGATATGAACTGGAACACCCTCCTGAAGATAGAAAATGGTCCAGGTTCCAAGAAACGGGCACTAAGAGGTGGGATCCGAGCCGGCTGTATACCTGGATGGCCTTGGAGGCCAACCCTTGTTACAAAGCCTGTTTTCACACCACCGTGGGGAGTACGGGTGCCCTGTCAGAAGTGGAGATGGGGGAGGCAGTTCTCATATGCTCACAAGTTGGCTAGCAGTGGCAGAAATAACCACACACAGCAGATGAGCACAAGTCCGTTGGAGATGACTCTATCACGCCTCCTCAAGCAGCTTTGGCCTCCCCCATTGAGGCTTCACTTAATAAACTTGCATTTCCTGTGCTATTTTATTCACTAAGCAGCTGGAAGTGTGGGGAAGCAATTGAAGCAGGAATGAAATGGTCCAGAGAAAATTTATGTCCTCATGAGCCAATTTCAGCCTTCAACTGAGACTCGCTCTCTGTTCCCCTTTCCCTCTACCTTCTTTCTTCTGCTCCTCTGTTCTTTGTGCGACATGAGAATTGGGTGTATCTCCAAAGACAGGTCCAGCCAGTTCTTTGTTGTCTGCTATGGGATGAAATAGTGGTTTCCTTGTGGAACAGAAGAGTCCAGGGTCAGAAGTGGGATGCGCACAAGTGCAACTCCCGATCCCCTTGTGCATGAACTTGGTGCATGTAGGACAAGTGATTCCCTCTCTGAGCCTTGTTTTCATCAGCTGTGGCCTGCAAAGGTCTTGACTTCCTCGTGTTGTTGAGAAGATTCAATCAGATAACATGTCAGTGGGGTTCAACCCTGTCCCTGTGTTATAATTCTATTCTAAAAGTCAAATATCTGCATGCAGCAATACTTGATATAACAAGCTGGGCATGTTTCCAGAGTCACCAAGTTGCTCCATCCATCCCTCCATCAAATGTTTATGGACCACTTCTCATGCATAAGCCATGGTGAGCAGAAGCAGACCCGAAGGCAAGCATGGATAGGTCATAGGGTGAGAATGGAAAGGAAAGGGAGGGAAGAGAAGTAGATTATGAACCAAATATTAATTCAGTATTTATGAAACTCATACCATATTTGAGGCACAAGGGTAGTGTGTTAAAAAGTCATGGAGGACACTAGCAGAAAAACAGGTATGAGCAAGTAGGAGGGACATTCAGGTGTGAAAAAAAACAGAAAAAGGTAAGAAAGAGGAAGTGGAGATTCAAGCATATAAATTCCATACAGTGAGAATCAGACTTTGCCTTTAAAGTGTCCTGTCTGGTATGTTCTGTCATCTTTGCCTGCTGGAATACCACCCAATACCACCTCCAATGCCACATCCTCCGAGAAATCTTTGGCATCATGGAAGAAGGATGGAAGAGATCTTTTACTTTCTCTCCTAAGTGCTAATACCATGTCTGTATAGGATTCCTGTGGCACGGGTTATCAACTGCTTTGATTATGTAGATCAGCTGTCTATGCTGATCAAGTTTCACTTGCCGTTTGTCTGTGTGGACTCAGTGCTTCTTGAGTGATGGGGGCCACACAATCGAACCAAAGAATCTCAAATGACATTCGCTTACCCAAGCAACTGTGCACTTACAAACACAGCTGTATATAAATGATGAAATCAAGAACTATTTACCTTTCCTTCCCAACACATTGCGGCTACAGGATTTTGATGGAGACCAAACAAGGGAACGTCAATATGACACCAGGAGGTGCAGCTGTGTTTCTGAAGGCTGCACAAGGTTTGAATAATTCAGTTTACGTTAAATACCTCTCAGTATTAACAAGGTGCAGTATAAACTGTTTACTGATGAAGCGTACGCCTTCAAATAGGATGCAGCCTTCTCGGTAGCTTACATTTTCCTTTGGCAAAGCAAGCAGTCACAGCCAACACCCTTGGGGCCCTGGAGTCCGTTTATCTTTCTAGGTACAACCAAGCATATGAAACCGTTCAAATACAGTCTAGAAACAGGCCAAGTGTTTGGCTTCTACCAGAGGGGCTAGAATCCCAGCTCTCAATATGCAAACACTAAGGATGTTTGTTTTCATCTTCTTTACCAGGAGGATAAATGTATTTTACTTTTTCAAGAGGATCATTTGAGGCCATTTATCTCCTATGACTTCAAATAGAAACTACAGAGAGGGAACAAAGGTGTTTAAGAACTGGATGCATTTTGTGAGTTAGCGGGCTCAAGGCCATGTGCTAAGGCTGTGAGTATTAATGGGAATTCTCTGGTTCTAATCTATGAGCCAAGCTGGGTCACCAGAGGCTAGCCACATCATGTTTGATGAGAAAAGATCACCACAACAGATTGGCTTCTGTGTCCAGAAAAGGGCACTTTGTTGTGATCTTCCTTGAACTTTACCCTTGTAGACTTGGGTGGACCATTAACTAATTTAGAGACAGCTACAAAACCACATAGCCAGTGTAACTTTCACTTCTCCTGGGTCTTTATTTTGCTTTTGTTTTTGCTTTCCCTTTGGGTTTAGAAAGATAAAGGCAAAGGTTCTAGAATTTATGCCTGGACTCGTAAGCTATCCTGGTGGCATTTAGATATAACTGAAAATTGCTATAAATCCTTCTTGATCTTCTTGCTAGTGAATTGCTAGAAAATGCTGGAATACTTTATTTTGGCCTGGCCCCAGCTCCATTTAAAATGCCAGACACAGCAGGGCTGAATTTGTTCATGTTCATTTAAGGACAGGGAAGCAGAGGAAGTTGTGAAAGCGATTTGGAAATGGATGCGGTGAGCATGTGGGACATGAGAGAGGGACACAACAAATCTCTAATAAAAGGGAATTTATTTGTTCTACCAAATATGCCTTTCAGGGAAAGGCCATTTCTAACTTGTAGCAGGTAATAACTGAGAGGAGATTGTAGATAGGAAATTGCTTTGCATTTCTAATTCACTGAATTTGGAGCATCTGATCTTACTGTTCAATTCACCAAGGGCAAAGAAACCCACCCATCCAATGTAAAGATTATTGAAGGGGAGAAAAGAGGATGAATGTGATATAAAAACTATATTCAAAAGAGAGTGACATAATACAAAAAATATGGATCCTTCTCTCACTCCATATACAAAAATTCACTCAAAACAGTTTAGAAACTTAAATGTAAGGGCTGAAACCATAAAATAATTGGAAAAAAATATAGGAAGTAAGCTCCTTGACAATGCTCTGGGAAATGACTTTTTGGATATGCTCCCCCAAAGCAGAGGCAACAAAAGAAGTAACAGACAAATGGACTTCATCAAACTAAAAACCTTCTGCATAGAGAAGGATCCAATTAACAGAGCGAGGAGACAGCCTATGGAATGGAAAACATAGCTGCAAAATGTACATAGGATAAGGGGTTGGTTGATATCCAAAACATATAAGGGACTCAAAGATATATGAGAAGGTGCTTAACATCACCATCAGGAAAATGAAAATCAAAACCATGATGAGATACCACCACACACCTGTTACAATGACTATTATCAAAAAAATAAAAATAAAAATGACACATATTGGTGAGAATGTAGGGAAAAGGAAACCCTTGTGCACTGTTGAATCTTTAAAAAAACTTACAAAATAAGAGTGTAAAAATAAGGTGAGAATGTAAATTGGTGTGGCTGCTGTAGAAAACTATGGAAATACCTCAAAAAATTAAAAATATTACCACCACATTGTTCAGCAATCTTACTTCTTGGTATATATGTAAAGGAAATGAAATCAGTATCTCAAAGACCTATCTGCATGTGCACTATAGCATTATTCAAAATAGCCAGGAACTGGAAAGAACTCAGGTGTCTACTGATGAATGAGTGGTTGAAGAAGTTGTGGTATATGTATGTACAGTGGAATATTATTCAACCCTGAGAGAGAAGGATATCCTGCCATTTCTAACAATATGGTGGACATTGCGAGCACTATGCTAAGTAAACTAAACAAGACAAAGACAAATATTGTATGATCGCTCTTATATGCAGAATCTTAAAAAAAAAAAGGCAAAACACAGAAGCAGAGAGTAGAGTGGTTATTAGAGGCTGGAAGGTGCAGAGGAAATGGGAAGATATTGACCAAAGGGTAGAGATTTGCAGTTATGTAGGATGAGTACATCTAGAGACCTAAGGTGTAGGCATGATGACCACACTTAATACTGTACTGAACAATGGAGGGATGCTGAGAGAGTACATTCAAGTGCACTCATAACACAAAAATTTGTACATAGTGTCTTGACACTAGTAATAATTTCACTATGTATAAGTATATTAAATCTTCATGTTACATACCTTAAATATATATTATTTTTATTTAAAAAGGAAAAAAGGGAGGGGTTCTTGGGTAGCTCAGTCAGTTGAGCATCCAACTGTTGGTTTTGGCTCAGGTCATGATCTCACAGTTGGTGAGATCAAGCCCCACGTCAGGCTCTGCACTGACAGGATGGAGCATGCTGGGGATTCTCTCTTTCCCTCTCTCTTCCCATCCCCCATTCATTCTATCTCCCCACCCCCTTCTCAAAATAAATAAATAATTAAAAATAAAAAGGGAGGGATATGGGATATAAAGAATGTTTAAGTGAAATTCATGTGCATGTATGTATCTGCACACACACAGGAGTTTTATTAATGGCCTAGATGCCAATCTTTGATCTGCTACCTGCTTACTGTGTGGTGTTGACTAGGTTACTTAGCCTCTCTGGACTGTATCTCTACAAGTGCCAAGCTCACAGGGTGCTGAGATCACAATTATATACTGTGTGCAACTCTGCCTGGTACATACCATAGGCCTGTCAATCAGTAGCTTTAAAAATTACATGTGGCAGTTTGATATACTGGGTGGCAAGCAGGTTTAATTTCTGGTGTCAAGTCTAGGTAATGAGTTGTGACTGCCTGGAGTGCTGTGTTTAGAAGGAATGAGAGACGGCCTAAACATGGCACACAAGAGCAGGGTGATCGATTATTGAGGTCTGCCACCGGCACCAAATGCAGGAGTGTACATGCCATTCTGAGTCTGGCAAAAAGGTCACACAATGCCAGGAGATCTGGCCTTTCTGTCTCCAATGAGCTGCATGATTTGGGACTATCTTTTGTACCCCCTGGGCCTCATTTTCCCCAATATAAAATGAATGAATGTTATACTAAGGTTTGAATATGAAAACTCTACTCCTAATCTGGAAAATATTGTCACTGATTTCACAGGATTGGAATGTTGACAGTTCTTAAAAAATATTTGCACTCAGTGCACTTATATATGAGAAAATGTTCCATGGTCTTGTTCTGAAGAATATCTTCCATCATTTAAGTGAAAGGGTATGGAGGTCAGTAAGGGAGGCAATGTCGAAGGTCTCCTTGTACAAGTGTGTGCTCCTGTTTCAGTCAAATCATCCCTGGGCCTCAGGTTCATCGCCTGAAGAATGGGAGAAAAATTATGTCTGTCTCTTCTGACCCTGAGATGTGGAGCAAATTAATGAGGTCACATTTCCTCAGTGCTTTGAACTTGTCAGATGGCAGATCTTATGTGACTCTAAAGTAAGAGGATTCGTATAAAAATGTGGCCCAGAAATTGCCCCTTGATATGATGCACATTAATATCCATTTGATGTACTACAGCTTTATTACAGCAGAATAATGCTTCCAGAAGGAAAAATAGATTGGTTAAAAAAAAAAAAACCCAGCCATTATCACTTTCCTTTTAAGTTGAACCCTCTTTTTCCTTGGTGTAAGTCTAGAGTCCCCAAGGTGAAAAACATGATCAAAGCTGAAAGAAGCTTGGTGTTGAAGTAGCTCATTTGGCAAAAGATGGGCTTCATAGTAGTATATATACATTGGCTATTTAAAACATCCTTAAAACCTACTTGCTGTTGGACATATGCAAAAACGTGTCTACGCGAAGTTGAAATATGTTGGCCCCACGAACGGTTATGACAACGGATCCTAGTGCTAAACTCTGTTCCCCTGGACAAAGTTAGAACCTGAAAGATGTTACATTATTCCCCCAAAGCCAACACTCTGAAAAATGACTGAATCAACAATGTGAAAAAAGTGCCCCTCGGACACACTTACCTCGGACACACTTGTATGACAGAGAAGATAAGCTAAAATTGGTAAACAGAATAAATTTGCTTCTTCCTGATCACTTGAATCAGCAACTTTAGCATGGAAATAGAAGAAAACAGAATTTGCCACCATTTACTCCATTCAACTATATTTCTTTCTTCACCTCTCAACCAGAGACTCTAGGCAGTAGTGATGACAATAACAGTAATGACTATTACAACAAGGTTTTAAAACAACTCTTTCTGTTTCAGTTTCAGGTGAGGTATCAATCTGACAAATTCAAAATAACAAAGTGTACAAGACAGATCTGCATACACAGGTTTTTAAAAGAAAATGTCCAATAAATTCATTCATTCAACACTCTTGTGCCTTTTTTAAAAAATTGAGGTAAAACTGGCATATAACATTATATTCATTTCAAGTGTACAACATAATAATTTGTTATTTGGAGATTACCACAGGATTGGATTGGAGGGGGTTGTTATTTTACTCCTGAGTTGTTTGAGTTCTTTTATATACTTTAGATATTAACCCCTTGTTGGGTATACTATTTGCAAATATCTTCTTCCATCCAGTAGGGTGTCTTTTCATTCTGTTGATGGCTTCTTCTCCTGGGCAGAAGCTTTTCAGTTTGATGTAGTCTCACTTTAATTTTACTTTTGGTACCTCTGCCCTTGACGTCAGATTAAAAATTTCAACACAAGGACTTTTGTCAAGGGGCTTAATGCCTATATTATTATATAGGAGTTTTATAGTTTCACCAATTACACTCAAAACTTTAACCTGTTTGGCCTTAATTTTGTATACTGAATATTATAATAGTCAAGTTTCGTTCTTTTGCATGTGGTTCCCATTTTTCCCATCACCATTTATTGAAGAGGTTGTCCCTTCTTCATTGTATATTCTTGGCTCCTTTGTCAAATCAATTAACTGACCATATATCAGTGGGTTTGTGTCTGGGTTTTCTTATTCTGTTCCATTAATCTATGTGTCTGTTTTTATGCCTATGTCATAATGTTTTAACTACCACAGATTTGTAGTATAGTTTGAAATTAGGGAGCATGAAACTGCCAGCTTTGTTATTCTGTCTCAGGATTGCTTTGGCTATTTAGGGTCTTTTGTGGATCTATACAAATTTTAGAATGGCTTTTTATAGTTAGGTAAATAATGCCATTGGAATTTTGATAGAGATTGCAAAGAATCTGTGGATTATTTTGGGTAGAATAGGCATTAATAATGTTAATTCTTCCAGTCCTTGATGTGAAATATTTATTTATTTGTGTCTTATTTAAATTCTTTCATCAATATCTTATAGTTTTCAGTGTACAAGGCTTAAATTTATTCCTAGCTATTTTAGACTTTTTGATGCAATTGTAGATGGGATTTTCATAATTTCTCTCTCAGATATTTTGTTATTAGTGTATAGATAGACAAGACATTTCTGTATATTGATTTAATATCCTGAAACTTTACTGAATTCATTTTTATTAGTTCTAATAGTTTTTCTATGGAGTATTTAAAGTTTTTTTATATACAGTTTCATATCATCTGCAAATAGTAACAGTTTTACTTTTTTCTTTCCAATTTGGATGCCTTTTATTTCTTTTTCTTGTCTTATTGCCATGACTAAATTTTCTATTACTACATTGAATAAGTGGCAAGAGTGGGCATCTTTGTTTTGTTCCTGATTTTAGGGGAAAAACCTTTGTTTTCTGTGAGTTTGTCATATGTGACTTTTATTATGTTGAGGTATGCTTCCTTTATATGCACTTTATTGTGAATTTTTATTATAAATGGATGTTGAATTTTATCAAATGCTTTTTCTGTATCTATTGAGTTGGTCATATGTTTTTTGTAATGTGGTGTATCATTTTGATAGATTTGTGGATATTGACCAATCCTTGCATCCCTGAAATAAATCCACTTGATAATGGTGTATAAGCCTCTTGATATATTGTTGAGTTTGATTCGCTAATATTTGTTGGTGATTTTTGCACCTATGGTCATCAGGGACATTAGTCTTTAATTTTCTTTCTTTGCTGTATCTTTGTATGGTTTTGATATCAGGGTAATGCTGATCCTATAAAATGATTTTGAAAGTGTTTCCTCCTTTTCATTTTTTTGGGAAGAGTTTGAAAAGGATAAGTATTAAATCTTGTTTGAATTTTATATAGAATTCATCAGTGAATCCAGCTGATCTTGGACTTTGTTTACAGGATGTTTTTAATTACTGCTTCAATTTCCATACTAGTATCTGTCTATTCAGATTTTCTATTTCTTCATGATTCAGTCTCAGAAGATTGTAATGTCTTTAGGAATTGAATAGTTTTTCTAGGTTGTCCAGTGTGTTGGCATATGAGCCACACCCCTTTCTACATCATGTATGGCTGCTTTGGCACTGAAAAGGAGAGGTGACTAGTTGTGACAGAAACTAGCCAGCAAAGCCTGAAATAGTTATCATTTTAGTCTTTACAAGAGAAGTTGTCTAACTCCTGATCTAACTACAAACCTAGTAAAAAAGTTTTGAGAGGTACTTGGAAAACTTCAAAATGTGTCCTTGTGTTTGGGACATTTAATGACTGCTGATTTCAGTTTGAAAAATCCTAATTAAGAGAACTATTGCCTAGAGATCTCTTCCAAGGAAGCAAATGCTTAGAGAAGGGTTGACCAACTGTTCAGATACTGGTTTGGGGAGAGTTTTGCTGTGGGGGCATAGGCCTCAATTTCCACATATTGAAGAACAGATGTATGAGCATTTCTTAAGGATCAGAAACAGGATGTATGAAAGAGGGCAGGTGTAGACTCTTGGCTGACTGGAAAAGATCTTAGTAGGAAGTAGATGGATGTGCCCTTTTTGTGGTCTAGAGCTTAAGGAAGGAATCATAAGGTCACAATCTGTAATAGCCATACTCTGGTTTTTTGATAGGCCAGAAGTTGACCAGCCACGGATAAGCCTTTCTAGCCTGCTGTAAGTCTACAGTTAACAAAAAGAAGATGAGGGGCATCTAGGTGGCTCAGCTGATTAAGCATTCAGCTTCAGTTCAGTCATGATCTCACGGTCCGACACAGTCGGGAGTTTGAGCCCCGCATTGGGCTCTATGTTGACAGCGCAGTGCCGGAAGCCTGCTTTGGATTCTGTGTGTGTGTCTCTCTCTGCCCTTCCCCCACTGACACTCTGGCTCTCTCTCTCTCACAATAAAAATAAATAAATAAGAAGGTGATAGGGAAGGTAAGAGGTGATGAAAGCAATGCATGCCCTATCCATTCTCTCTGGCTTTTTCAAGATCACCCTCCCTGATTGAAGTTTAAAGAGAAGCTGAAAAAAAGAAATAGAGTTGTTTTATTAATGCAGGAGCTATGCTTTTCTAACATACTATTTATTGAGCAGTGCCAAGAAAAGAGACCTTTGTATCCATATTATCAGCTAATTATTGTAACAAATCTCTGAGACTAATATTAATACACTCATTTTATAGGAGAGGAAACCAAAGTTCAGAGAATTTATATGTTATACATAAGGTCCCAGTCCAGTGAGAGGGAGAGCCAGGATTTAGTCTATTGGGTGCACAAATGCATGTTGTTTTCATTTTATCCTGGGAAGCTTTTATCTTAGGAATGAAATTTGGGGTACTATGTTGGTGTCCAGAGCCCATATACCCCATGATGACAGTGTTCACCAAGTGCTTTTGTGGTTAAGGAACAAGCATTCATTCATGTTAACCTGAGATACGTGTTTACAGCAAGGGCACACTTTGCCCAAGGTCACCTAGCAGTGGAATTCAAACTTCGCAAGCACTCAGCCCCTATGTGGAATTGCTTACCAGTAATATGTGTATGGAAGTGGGCAGTCTGCCGTCATTCAAAAGACTTCACACATTCCTTAACTGAATCCTTGCAACAGCATGGAGGAATATGCAAGGACATGATTGTCCTTATTTTTCAGATGAGTAAACACAATCTCAGATGCCTAAGTTGTATCACTCATTGAGTATTTGTTAAGTGAATAAATGGATGGATGTGCCCTATCCCTGATGTATGTGTATGTGGATAGCCAGGCATTGACCAATGTTTATTTCATTTTTTGACTAGATTACAAGCCATTGAGCCCCCATCTCCATATTTCATATTAGAAGCATAAGACCTTGTACATAATGGATGCCCTATTGGTATTAGTGGAGAGTCTTCAATATCCTATGATAGCAGAGTGTTGTTCTAATCAAATGTATTATATTAAGTGGCATTTTGAAGGGACTCAATGCAGTTGGGGGTGTTAATTTCCCGTTTCCCAAAAGGACAGGCTTTGGGATAAAAACGACCTGCATCTAAATCTTGCTGCTTTTACCTATTCAATTATTTTCACATAAGTTAGCAAAGGTGGTTTTCAATCTTTCTCTCGTATTTAATGGCCATCTGCCTTTACACAAGTTAGTGTCTTTTTATCTCAAAAATGAGTGTAAAGGGGGCGCCTGGATGGTTCAGTTGGTTAAGCGTCCAATTTCGGCTCAGGCCATGATCTCACGGTTTGTGGGTTCTTGCCCCGCATCAGGTTCTGTGCTGATCGCTCAGAGCCTGGTGCCTGTTTCAGATTCTGTATCTCCCTCTCTCTCTGCCCCTCCCCCACTGGCACTCTGTTTCTGTCTCAAAACTAAATAAACATTTTTTAAAAAGTAAAATAAAATGGGTGTAAGGTTACTCAAACACAGCTTTACTTTGAGGGCTAAATGAGTAAAACTACCTGGCGTGGAGTAGGTACTTGATAAATGGTTATCACTTTTATTTAAAGTGGCCAGCTGATGGCTTGATTTCCTGAAGTTCATTCTCATCTCCAGATCACCAACTACAAAATTTAGTTCACAGGGAAGGAATTAGATTCTGCTCCTCTGTTCAGGCAAAAGGAAGCATTCTGAGAACATGTGAATAAACTGTTCAGAGCCTTCTTAGAACCATTTGGGGGGCGGAGTGGAGAACTACAGTCTATAAAACAGACCAAATCAGTGAATGTCCGGGGAGCACAAAATAGCTATGTTTTTAGTTCCTTTATGCAAACATGGAATTCGCAGCTTTATCTTAAGATTTCCAATTTTGCCCTAGATCATTATTTAAAATGCAGTAGGCATGTTAAAGTAAGAGGAAGACACTTCATTTACTTATGTCCAAATACAACCATTTTTGCTGTTCTCATTTGAAACTGGTGATTGCTTATGAAGGATGAAAGAATTGGGTGGTTAGAGAATAAGACTGAGAGAAAAATTTTGAAAAAGGTTTTGTCTGTACACATCTCCCAAATAAACTGCTCCCAAATAAGCTCACTAAATGAACTAAATCCCACTAAAGCACAGCTTTGTAGTTCATTAACTAATTAATCATGGATACAATGACTGAGGCAAAATGATTTTCCTCCATAGATGGGAATTGCTATTTTGCAGGTGAAAAACACAATTTCTTTTAAAACAACTGACTGATATCTCCCTTGAAAAAGTCTCAAATATTTTGCTCTGAACAAATGATTCCCCTTTAACCCAAGATTTCTTGGTGTCATCTGATTCTGTGGTCTAAATTTGATATGCATTTGTAAATTGGCCATTTGTGTTTTATTTTCTCTTTCTTATTGCCCAACCTTCTTGCAGAACTATGTTAACAGCATCATTATTAAGAGTACCTAAGTCACATTTTGCAATCCGTTCCTTTTTTGCTAGGTTTTTGTCCGGACAGTGTGCTCTTTGAGGGGATCTATTTCTCTTTCTTTTTCTCCCATTCCCACCCCTTTATCTAGCACACAGTAGGCAAGCAAAAAATGCCCTTTGAAAATGGAATCGAATGGCGTATGTGTTTCCTGCTTCTCCAGGCCGATCTCGCCAATTAATGGGTAGCAATAAACTGAGAAGGTGGGAAAGAGAAATTAGTGGTATCATTTCACGTGGGGTTAATTTAGGCCAAGAGGAATGCGTCTGGGACATACACTTCCCACTACTTGGAGGTATTGGATTTTCGCTTGCCAGGTTGCCCAGTTAGAATCCTCCATGCTGATATTATTTGGTCAGAGTCCCCCTTTTATTTTCTTTAATGTCACATTCTGCTTTGAGTGTTTCATGCCACAAAACACATGGTTAGGGAGCCTGTGACGAATTGAAAGTTCTCCAGGCTTTGCTTCTTCAATTTGTTCCATCTTTTCATATTGTTTTCATGGTCACACATCTCTGGCATGAACTGAAGCATCCCCCGGTTACGAAACACTTACAGCCCACAGGCTGCTGGGCAGGCATTTGCTTCAAGTCCAAACAAACAGAGATAGACCTTCTCCCTGGGCATTAGTCTTTTCAATAGCAGCAGCATGTTGCTCTCAGAGTCATCTCCATCTAAACAACCGATATTTAAAAAGATATAAGTGTTTTCCATGGGAGCCTGGGAAATTTGCAGAAGACCTCACATGGCCCTTCTCGAATGTTTCATTTCTATACTTCCCTCTGTTTTGGGTCACAAATGCTGTTCCTTTTTCAGAGCTGGCTTGGAAGATGACTTGGATTTGATCCTGCTGGCCTGATACTACACACTTGGCCGGCCAGGACTTCCTGGCTCTGCCGCTGATACTATACAGCAGGAGCAGAAGAGTCTTGGCAAATCAGACACCCCGTGTTTGGGCAATTTACAGGGTTCACTGGCAAGAGCTATAGACATACAATATTGTATATATTCTATGACCTATATACATGTATATCTGCATCTATTTATGTGCCCAGCATTTCCTACATATCGCAATTCGGGGGTCACTCTTCACAATGTAGTTTGATTCGTAGTCTCTGGAACCGTGTAGCTCACATGCCATATGATTACACCCAGCAGCCTGACTGGCATCATTTAATGTTGTCTGGGCACTTGCTATATTCTAGGCACCGTGCCTAGCACTTTCCACAAATGATCCCAGGAATTTCTCCAAAACCTTATCAAGTTTCACTGGGTGTCTTTTACACCTATGCGAACTGAGGTTCAGAAATGAACTTGAAGTCAGACAAAGATAACCTGTCAAGGAGCAAGGGGAGTCTGCAGTAGCTGAGAATTACTAGTAAGTATGCCCAGGCTGTGGTCCTCAACTACAGGACATTTCTTCCTGGGCGGGGCATATCAGAACCTCCTCTCCATGGGTGGGATGATGAAGAGGAAGGGGAAGTTATTATAGGATAGTTGATATGGTAGCTTAATAGTTGGAAATTAACAAAAACAACTTGCAATTTTTATAAAACAACTGAGGGTAAAGAGAGCTTGGCAAAGGTTGCCATATGGTCCCGTGCAGGAGAGAGTCTGTATTCTGGGTCTCAGTGCCTGTTTGTGGGAAGAGGAAGGGAGAGGTAAGCCCTGTCCCCCAGCCAAGGGTGTGTTTCAGAAATTCTGGAAGATATCTAGGATTATCAAAATGGGGCATGTGTTGTAAAAGGTTAAGAAATTCCCATCTGCACCAAACAAGTGAAACTGATAGTCACCAAATTTCTACCATTTTAAAGTTATCTTAACCCAGAAAAAGCAAGAAGTTGTATTTTTATGCTGGTTTGCATTTTATAGGTTTAATTCTCTGAACAACGACTCGCTCTGTCATTTTCCCTCTGTGAGGTTCTGGCTGGGTTAAGCTGGGCATTGCTCAGAATGTACACGTTCCCCGTGATCTCTGTGAAAATCAGACCTTAAAACTAGAGGATTTACAGTCCTAGAAGCAGAACCAGTACTGCAAGGCCAAACAAAGATTAGAAAGGAGGTATTTGGATGGAAAACAGCAATAAAATGCTTCTCTTGTCCTGTACATGGCTACCTGGGAATGTTTTTCCAAAATTCAAGATTAGACCAAGAAAATCATAGTGACCTAGAGTTGGGCCCTAGGGAACTATTTGTGACAATTGCTGCTTTTACAGGTAGAAAATCAAGGCTCAGATGGGGCTGACCTGAGGATGCAGAGAGCAAGCGAGCGAGCGAGCGAGCGAGCGAGCGAGGCTAAGTGGAACTCAGAACCTGGCTTTCAGCCACTCTGCCTGCCAACAGACCAGAGCCCCTTCATTATACTAGTGCTGACCAACAGACTATCTCCCTTTTATGCTGATGGTATTGGGTTTTTAATGGATGATGTTATTTTGCAGATGCCTTTTAAACTATGGCTGAAACTTACATGAGACGGTAGAATGTTGTGCCTGTTTTAGATGCTCCGGACAGGCCCTCCTTTCTTTTGGAAAATGATAGTATCCAGTCAGGTACTCCGACCCCTGCACTGGGGGCTTGTCATGTGACCCACACTGATGCAATCAGAGACCTTCCCTGAGATTTGTTTAAACTTGAAGTCTTTTCCTGCCCTGATCAAACAACCAGTGGAGTATCAGAACACTGGGGCTGCTACTTAGCATGAGTATACTTTGAGGAAAGGCACGCTGGCAAAATCCAGAAGGAAGCCAATCCTCAGTCCTCCAGTGTCTAAGTTCAAATGCTTTCTCTGCCCCTTTTGCATGACCCTAGGGCACTTACATCACTTCTAAGGGCCTTAGTTGCCTCATCTAAAAATAATTCCAGGGTGAAAATTCAGTTGTATAATATATTAAAAGGATGACTTAGAGTGCCTGAGGTATCAAAAATACTGAGGAACGGCAACAAAAACAATAGAGGCTAATTAAGACTCCTGCTGTATTCATCTTTACATATTTGGAATACCTATGTTGCCGATTTCCGGCTTATTTTATTCATGTAGTTCTTGGCAGAGCTAATCCTCAGCACTCATGCTGGCTGACATAAAATCTCAGCCTTGCTGCACATGCTGTTTTTTTTATAGTATGTAGTTGGGTAAACACAGTGAATAAAGTTTACTTTTGTTGGGGTACACTGGGTAGGGAGGCAGGGGACGTCAGGGGTCATGGGGAGCCACAGGCAGCCAAGCTATTTGAACTTTATAGAAAAAGTAAGGACAGAGGACAGAGAACGCTGTTTGCCGGGATGTGGGCCTATCTTCTATAGTTCGAAGAAACTGTGGCTGGTGCATTTCTACTATAGCTATATATGGGATCAGAAGTTCCTTTTGGGGACAAAGCCAGACAGGCATACATTTTCCAGCCACAGCTATAAAAGGCCATTTCTGGGCTGAAAAGACAGGTGCTGTTTTTCATTGAGTCAGTGATTTTTACTGAGCACCCACTGCATGCCAGATACTCTTTAAGTAGCTGGAGACAAGGGCGCCCGGGTGCTCAGTTGGTGAAGTGTTCGATTTTGGCTCAGGTCATGATCTCACGGTTCATGGGTTTGAGTCCCGCATCGGGCTCTGTGCCGAGAGCTGAGCCTGAAGCCTGCTTCGGATTCTGTGCCTTCCTCTCTCTCTGCCCCTCCCCAGCCCCTTCCCCACTCCAGCACTGTCGCTTTCTCTCTCAAAAATAAATAAATATTAAAAATAAACAGTAGCTCGAGACATAGTAATGGCAAAATAGATAATTATCCCTACCATTTTAAAATTTCTCTTTTTTATTGAGGTGTACATCACATAACGTAAAATTAGTCACTTAAAAGTGAAAAATTCATAGGCATTTAGTACATTTACAACCTTGTGCAACCATCACCTCACGTTTTAAAACATTTTTATCACCTGAAAGGAAACTGTACCTGTTAAGCAATTACTTCCCACCTTCCTGAACCCTGCGCTCTGATAACCACCAATCTGGGTTCCGTCTCTATGGATTTTTCACACGAATGGAATCATACAACACGTGACCTTTTGTGTCTGGCCTTTGTTCACTTAGCATGGAGTTTTCAAGGCTGTTTACCTTGTAGCATCTGGGATATTTCCTTTTTTTCTTAAGGTTTAATAACATTCCATTGAATGTACAGACCACATTTTGTTTATACATTCACCCTGTGACTGACATTCGGGCTATTTCCACATTTTCTGTATTGCAGCTGGTGCTGCTACAGATAGGTCTATACAGGTCGTTATGTGAGTACTTGTTTTCAGTTCTTTGGGGTATATATCTAGGAAGAGAATTGCTCAATCATATAATACTTCTTTGTTTAACTCCTTGAGGAACTGCCAGACTGCTTTCTAAAGTGGTTGAACACTTTAAATTCCCACCAAGGAAAGATGAGAGTTTCAATTTTTCCACATCCTTGCCAACACTTGTTATTTTCTATGTTTTCATTATAGCCATTATAGTGGGTGTGAACTGATACCTCGCTGTGAATTCTGTCTGCATTTTTTTCAGGACTAATGATATGGAACATCTTTTTTTCTAATGTTTATTTATTTTTGAAAGAGAGCGAGTGTGAGTGGGGGAGGGGCAGAGAAAGCAGGAGACACAGAATCCAAAGCAGGTTCCAGGCTTTGAGCTGTCACCCAGAGCTCAACACAGGGCTTGAAATCACAAACTGAGAGATTATGACCTGAGCCGAAGTCAGACACTTAACCAACTGAGCCACCCAAGTGCCCAAATGTGGAACATCTTTTTACGAAAATGTTGGCCATTTCTTCTTTGGTTATATCTTTGGAGAAATGTCTGTTCAAATAATTTGTCTTTTTAAATTGGTGTGTTGATATTTTTATTGTTAAATAGTAAAAGCTCTTTATATATTCTGGATACTAGACCCTTATGAGATATGTGATTTGCAAGTATTTTACATTGTTCTCTAACTTGTCTTTTTATTTTTTCCCCTTGGTAATACCCTTTGATACGGAAAGGTTTTTAATTTTGAGAAAGTCCAGTTTGTCTACTTTTTCTTTTGTTATATCAAAGAATACATATCCAAATCCAAGGTCATGAAGATTGATCTCAAATGTTTTCCTCTAAGAGTTTTATGGTTTTAGGGATGCTTCAGTGGTTCAGCCAGTTAAGCATCCAACTCTTGCTCTCTACTCAGGAGATCTTATCTTTCATGAGATCGAGCCCCACGTTTGGCTCTGTGCTGACAATGTGGGGCCTGCTTGGGTTTCTCTTCCTCTCTCTCTGCCCCTCCCCAGCTGGCACTGTCTCTCTTACTCTTTATCAAAAAATAAACTTAAAAAATAATTTTATGGTTTTAGCTGGTATATTCAGGTGACCGATGCATTTTCAGTTAAATTTTGTCCATAGTGTGAGGTAGGGGTAAAGTCTCACTCATTTGCATATTGCACTCATTTGCAATATGCCATCATTTTGGAGAAAGGAAACATAATATCATAAACATCGTAAAAAGTAAACTGACGTTATCAGAGCCAAGAGAGCCTAAGTAGACAACTAAATGTAATATGCTATTTGGGTGAGATCCTAGAACAGAAAATGGATACTAGATAAAAACTCAGGACATCTGATAAAGCATGAGTTTTTGTTAATAATAATAATGCATCAATCTTGCTTCACTAACTGTGACAAATGTACTATACTAAAATAAGATGCAAATAATAAGGGAAACTGGGTGTGGGTTTATAGTAACTCTGTTCTAGCTTCACATTTTTCCCCCTAAGCATCTAAAACTCTTCTAAAATAAAAAAAAGTTATTTTAAAAAAGTAAATTAAGAGCATCAAAAACAAGTTCAATATGTAGGAATAAACCTAATCAAAGATGTTCAACAAAACTATACCAAAAACTAGTAGACACTACTGAGAGATATATCATGTTCATTGATTGGTAGGCTTGGTATTGGTAAGATGTCAGGTCTATCAAATTTGCTTATAGATTTATTGGCATCATGGTCAAAATTCCAGCAAATGTTTTCCTAGAAATTGACAAGATTTTAAAATTTGTATGGAAACAGAGATGATCTATACTCGCCAAAACAATTTTGAAAAGAAACAAAGCTGGAAGAGTTACACTATATGATTTCAAAGCTTATTATAAAGCTCCAATAATCACAATAATGTGGTATTGACAAAAGTATGAACATACAGAGCAGTGGGACAGAAAAAAGTCTAGAAATTGAGACACACACACTGGTCAATTGAATTTTGGAAAGGATCTAAAGTAACTAAATGGGAAAGTAAATATGTTTTTAATAAATGATGTGGGAACAACTGGACATTCATATTAAAAATGAATTCTGATGTCTATCATGCCATAAACCAAAATTAATTCAAAATGGACTTTAAATATAAGTGTAAAAGCCAAACTATAATATTTATAAAATAAAATGCAGGAGAAGGGCACCTAGGTGACTCAGTTGATTGAGCATCTGACTCTTAGTTCTGGCTCAGGTCATAATCTGTGAGTTTGAGCTCTGCATGGGCTCTGTGCTGACAGCATGGAGCCTGCTTGGGATTCTCCCTTACTCTCTCCCCCTCTGCCATTCATACTCTTTCTGTATCTCTCAAAATAAATAAACTTGTAAAATAAAATGCAGGAGAAAAATTTTGCAACTTTGGGGTGGGCAAAGATTTCTTAGACTAAAAAAATGATAAATTTGACTTTATAAAAATTAAAACTTTTTGCTCTTTGAAGGACACCAATTGGAAAACCATACGGCAAACCATAGATGGGGAGATAATATTTTCAATGCCTGACTCTGATATATAATCCAGAATGTATAGAGTGATTTTAAACTCAACAATTCAATGACAATTCAATTAAACATTGGTTGAAGACTTAAAAAGACACTTTATAAAAGAAGATACAATAAAACCTTGGATTGAGGGTAACTTGTTCTGTGAGTGTCCCACAAGATGAGAAAACATTTCTAATAAATTTTAACTTGAAATGAATGATGTTTTGTGATATGAGTGGTATGTGATGCTGAATGTCACATGATCACAACTGAGCTAATGGTTCTTCAAATTTGCTTTGATATATGAGTGCTTTGGATTACAAGCATGTTTATGGAACAAATTATGCTCACAAACCAAGGTTTTACTGTATATAGCTAACATACAGATGAAAAGATGCTCAATATATTGGTCCCCAGGGGACTGACATTTAAAACACAGCCAGATACTACTTCACACCAATAGGGTAGCTAAAATTAAAATGACTAATAATACCAAATATTGGCAAGGATATGGAGTTTGCAAAAACTCTCATATGTTGCAGAGAGTTGTATAAAATGGCACAACTTTTTTGGGAAAACATTTTGGCCATTTTTTGTAAAGTTAAGCAATCACTGTATCACTCAGTAGTTTCACTCTCAGGCATTTATCCAAGAAAAATGGGAATATATGCCCACAAAAGAGAAGTGGACGCTAATGTTACGAGAGCCTCAGTCATAAAGGCAGTAACTGGAAACAAGTCCAATGCCCATCAAGAGATGAACGGATAGACACACTGTGGTGTATTTGTACAATATTACATTAAAATTTTTATTATACAATATAAAAACATAATTTATAAAATGAAAATTTATAAAGCAGAATACTGAGCAATAAAGGGGAGCAAACTCCTGATACACACAAAAATATAGACTAATCTCAAAAGCAAGTGAGTAAAAGAAACCAAACACAAAAGAGAGTGTACTGTCTGATTTTCTTTTCAAGTCCCAGAACAGGCAAAACTAAAGTATAGCAGTAAGTTTCAGATCAATCTTTGCAGAGGTATAATCCCAACCGAAAGTTAATGCTTTCTTAAATACCTTGCCCTAGGCACCTCAATCGCCTTACCTTATTTTCTGGCTCTTGTAATCATTTAAACTTGACTTATGAAATAAGTTCATCGAGAATTCGGTTTGTGTCAGTCATACGGTTTGAAGGTCTCCTACTCTCCCCATCTAGTTTCATGTTCATAATCTTGAGGCATCAAGGTTTTATAGTATGTAGCAATGAAAAAGTTTCGGCTGGGATTTTATCTTGAAAACCACAACCTAACTCGGGGATGGAAAGTACGTCATAGTCAATAATATTGTAATAATGTTAAATAGTAATAGGTGGTCACTACACTTATTGTAGTGATCATGGCATAGTGTACAGAACTGCAAATCACTGTTATACACGTGAAAGTAACATAACGTATGCTGAGAAAAGATGAGGTGTGTCTCTTCTCAACAAAAATACAATCTAACTTACGAACAATCTATGTTTAAGATACTTTAGGTCAAGTGGCTTCACCACTTATGTGGCCATAAGACAGTTCACGGATGCTTAGAACAATTAAAGCAAGAATAAAGCTCTGTTACTTGTGCGTGTGTGCATGTAAGTCTTTAAAAATTGAGCTATATTTACATGCAAAAGAATGAAACGACACCACTTTCTTACACCACACACAAAAATAAACTCAAAGTGGATCAAAGACCTAACTGTAAGACCAGAAACTATAAAACTCATAAAGGAGAAGTTAGGCAGTAAACTCTTGGACATCGGCCTTAGCAATATTTTTCTGGACCCGTCTCCTCAGGCAAGAGAAAAAGTAACAAAAATAAATAATTGGAACTATATCAAACCAAAAAGCTTTTGCAGAGCAAAGGAAATCATCAACAAAACGGCAACTTACTGAGAAGGTATTTGTAAATGATATATTTGATAAGAGGTAAATACCCAAGATATATCAAGAATTCATATAATGCAACATCAATAATAGTAGTAATAATCTAATTTAAAAATGGGCAGAAGATCTAAATAGGCATTTTTCCAAAGAAGACATACAGATGGCAAACAGACACAGAAAAGATGCTCAGTATCATTGATCATCAGGGAAATGAAAATCAAAACCACAATGAGGTAATACCTCACAGCAGTCAGAATGGCCAGTATCAAAAAGGAAAGAAATAAGCAGCGTTGATGAGGATGTGGAGAAAAAGGAATCCTTGTGTCATGTTGGTTGGAAGGTCAACTGGCGCAGCCACAGGGAAAACAGTATGGAGGTTCCTCAGAAAGTTAAAAATAGAAATAACATATGATCCAGTAATTCTCCCCCTGGGCATTAACTACCCTCCACCCCCCAAAATAAAAATGCTAATTCAAAAAGATATACACAACCTTATATTTATCACAGCATTATTTACAATAGCCACGAAATGGAGGCGACCTAGTGTAAAAAGAAGATGTGGGGTGTGTGTGGTGTGTGTGTGTGTGTGTGTGTGTGTGTGTGTGTGTGTATGCCATTGTATGGAAAGAGCCCAAATTTCCTTCAACTGAAAAATTGGATAAAGAGGAAGTGGTAGGTAGGTAGGTAGATATAGATAGATATAGATATAGATACACAGATATACAGATATATAGATATACAAACACACAATGGAATATTACTCAGTTGTAAAAAGAATAAATCTGCCATTTACAACAACTTGGATGGACCTAAAAGGTATTATGCTAAGTGAACTATGTCAGAGAAAGATAAATACCATATGATTTTATTTAGATTTGGAGTCTAAACAAACAAATAAGTGACTCATAAATATAGGGAAAAATTGGAGTTTCCCAGGAGATAGACAGGATCAGAGCATAGGCAAAAAAGGTGAAGGAGATTAAGAGGCTCAAACTTAAAATTATAAAATAAGTAAGTCAAAGGGATGAAAAGTTGAGCATAGGAAATATAGGCAGCAATATTGTAATAGCCATGTATGGTGACAGATGGTAACTACACCTATAGAGGTGAGCATTTCATAAAATAATGTCCAATATACACCTGAAACTAATATTGTGTATCAATTATACTTTAAAAAATTGATTTATAAGAGATTGTTAATTTTACTTTTGCATTACTCTTATAAAGATCAGTTTGGGGGCGCCTGGGTGGCTCAGCCGGTTAAGCCTCCGACTTCGGCTCAGGTCATGATCTGCGTTCGTGGGTTCAAGCCCCGCGTCAGGCTCTGCGCTGACAGCTTGGAGCCTGGAGCCTGCTTTGGATTCTGTGTCTCCCTCTCTCTCTGGCCCTCCCCCTCTTATGATCTGTCTCTCTCTGATTCAAAAATAAATAAAACATTAAAAAAAAAAAGATCAGTTTACAAAAATGCACAGGGTCTTTATGCATTTTTCTCAAGGATCACTACCTAAGTTTTGATGTTAAAGTCATTTTATTTTAAGGCATCTATAGTATTACCTTAGTTGCTTATGTTTTGTTCTTTTATTGCTAATTCTGCCATATTTCTATCTATCATCATATTTGGGGATGATTAAAGCAATTATGCTCATTTTATAAGATCCCACATCTGCAAATTTGTAATTTTACCTTGCCATCCATTTTTATTGTTTTGCGCTGTGTTTTGAGGACTTCAACAACAGCTAACAATCTCTGGGATACTGACTAGCAGATACTATTGACACAAGAGGAGAGAAGCTAAAATTAAGGCGAAAGGTTGTTCGAGGGGACACTAGATTTTACTTTATTATTTTTTTAATGTTTTTTAAATTTTATTTCTGAGAGACAGCATGAGCAGGGGAGGGTCAGAGAGAGAGGGAGACACAGAATCTGAAGCAGGCTCCAGGCTCTGAGCTAGCTGTCAGCACAGAGCCCGACAAGGGGCTTGAACCGACGAATTGTGAGATCATGACCTGAGCCAAAGCCGGATGCTTAACTGACTGAGCCACCCAGGTGCCCCAGGGGACACTAGATTTTAAAGAGGTCGTTTCTTTCAGAGACTCAGATAGCTAATACTAAGATAATGGGGACCTCCCATACTTGGAGCATAATTCCCTGAAACAAGTTGTTCTGAAATTAAAGTGCTTTTTATAAAGGTCAGTTTCCTATCTCAATAAATGATCCTGGGGTGAACTCAGATTCATATGAGAAAAGTAAAATTGAATCCCTACTTCACTCCACATACACACATGAAAAAGAAAAAAAAAAAAGAAAAGCTTTAATATCATTAGGAATAAATAGATAATGTTTTTATGACATTCAGATGGGGAAGGCATTCCTAAATAAGATAAAAAGCACAAGACACAAGGGAAAAGATTGATGACTATGAGCACATTTTAAAAAATACATGAGTTCATCAAAATAAATAAAAAGACAAATTAAATAGACATAATTTTAAATATATAGGATAGGAATAAAAATCTAGATGACAAAGAATCTCTATAGATCATTAAAAAGAAATCAATCATTAAATAGAAAAATTTGCATTAGTACACACATTAGTAACTAAGTTTCTAAAAATGTAACTCATTTGGGCGTCTGGGTGGTTCAGTTGGCTAAGTGTCCAACTTCAGCTCAGGTCATGATCTCACCATTCTCAAGTTCGAGCCCCCTATCGGGCTCTGTGCTGACAGCTCAGAATCTGAAGCCTGTTTCGGATTCTATGTCTCCCTCTCTTCTCTGCCCCTTCTCCACCCATGCTCTGTCCCTCTCTCAAAAATAAATAAACATTAAAAAATTTTTAAACAAATGTTCACTCATTTGAAATATGGAAAATTCAAATTAAAATCCAGTAAGAGACAATGCTACTTCTAGGTAATAGCATCCTAGCTTATTTTAGACAGTCTCTCCATATGATAATAACTAGACAAACTTGATGAAATGTCTTAAATTTTTTCTTTGAAGGCATTGATAAGACAATACTATACAGTAAGAACTTGTAATTCTAGGATTGGAGGGAGGGTGGAACCCAGAGAGGTGAGCCCGTAACTTGAACTGCTTGTTTCCCTACGAGATTTGCTAATATTAAAGGATCAGATAAGAGCTTCAAATTATTTTCAGTTTTCAAAGTCAATGTTTAGCACTCAAACCAAAGCAATGAGACACACAAAAAGACAAGAATTGACCAATAACTAACAGAAAATAATAAATAGTAGAAACAGATCCCTAAGTTACCCAGATATTTTTGTTATCAGACATGGATTTTAAAATAATCAAGATGAATATGTTAAAATATTAAATAATGAGGTAGAGAATTTTGGTGGTGGAAAACTGGATTTCATACAAAGGGATCAACTAAAATCTGGAAAATTTAAAAATATAATAACTTATTTGAAGAACCCAATCAACTGGGCTTAATAGAAGATTAGATACAGAAGGTTAGAAAAGAGAATTAGTACAGGGGAAGATGGGCCAGGAGAAAATATCCAGAGCAGAGAAGTATCATTTTCCTAGGTATTTTTGAGGCCAGCATAATCTTAATACCAAATACAGGTCAATCTTTTCTATGAAACTAGATTTTTAAAATTACCATAAATCATTTTTAACAATCTATAATGCCATATGGAAGCGAAATGTTGAATTTTTAAAAAAAATTAACATTTATTCATTTTTGAGAGAGAGCTAGAGTGCAAGTGGGGGAGGGGCGGAGAGAGAGGGAGACACAGAATCCAAAGCAGGCTCCAGGCTCTGAGCTGTCAGCACAGAGCTGATGCTGGGCTTGAACCCATGAGCAGGAAGATCATGACCTGAGCCTGAGCTGAAGTCAGATGCTCAACTGACTGAGCCTCCCAGGCACCCCATGAAATGTTGAATTTTTACCTCTGAGATTGCAAATGAAACAGGTTTGGCTATTATTATTACTTCCATTTAATATCAGGGGTCTTATCTTTTATATGTTTGGGAGTACTTATGTATATACTTTTTCAAATCAATGAGAAACAGAACAAGTGGACAGAAATATTAAACTGCCACTTGAGGGGTGCCTGGGTGGCTCAGTCGGCTAAGCCTCCAACTTCGGCTCAGGTCATGATCTCACGTTCGTGGGTTTGAGCCCCACATTGGGCTCTGTGCAGACTGCTAGCTCAGAGCCTGGAACCTGCTTCCGATTCTGTGTCTCCCTCTCTCTCTGCCCCTCCCCTGCTCACGCTCTGTCTCTCTCTGTCTCAAAAATTAAAAAAAAAACAACACTAAAAAAAATTTAAACTGCCACTTGATAAAATCTGATATTAAGCAACCCACAAACTTTTGTACAAGTGCTCATCTTCCCTCATCAACAGGTAAATGGAAATTAAAATACAGTAAGATATACCGCCACCAACATGGTTACCCTCACTCACTCACTGGTACAGGGATGCAAACTGTAGAACAGCCTTGGATAACCATTTTGCAGGATGGACTAAACTTGGACATATGTATATCTTACTATCCAGCAATACTTGACACAAATACATGCTTCAAAAAATATGTACGCATGTCATTAAGCAAATACTAAAAACAACTTAAATCTACCAACACAGAATTATAAATAAATAGGGTACGTACGTACAGCGGGAAACTATATAACGATGAATAGTGATGAATTATTGGTATACACAAGAGAAATGAATCTCACAAACAAAATATTAAGCAAAAGAATCCAGACACAAAGCCATGTGTTGTATGATGCCATTTCTAAGTAGCTTTGTTTGCAATAGCAAAAATCTAAAGATAGTCCAAATATCCACAAACAGGAATATCTAAAGAATACTTACATAATAAAAGTCCACAAATAGTAAAAATGAACAAACTAGTATTTCATGCATAAAAATATTAAATAAAAAAAGCAAGGCTTAAAAGAGAGTTAACTAAGTAATATATTGTTTAGAGATTCACATATCCATAGTAAAACTATGAGGGAGGAAAAGGGAATAATGAACCCGAAATTCAGAATAAAATATCAGCTCTGTGAATCAGGGCTTTTCATTATTTTTTGTTTTTTAAATTTTAATGTCTTTCGGTGACTAGAACAGTGCTTGACACATAATAATCATGCAAAAAGATATTTATCAGGGCGTCTGGGGGCCTCTGTTGGTTAAACATCTGATTTCGGCTCAGGTCATGATCTCATCATTCACAGGTCAAGCCCTGCGTCCGGCTCTGTGCTGACAGCTCAGAGCCTGGAGCCTGCTTCAGATTCTGTGTGTGTCTCTCTCTGCCCCACCCCTGCTCATTCTTTCCCTCTCTTTCTCTCTCTCTCTCTCAAAAATAAAACATTTAAAAAGGAAGAAAAAAGATGAAAGAAAAAAATAAAATTTTTTCCATAAATAAATGAACGAGCAGAGAGGCGAATGATAGAAGGAGCTACAGTAGGATGAGTGGAGTCCTGTTCCTCTGGCTGGATGATGGGTACATGGGGGTGTGTGCCCTGATCCTCCTCATCCTATGTATGTGTGAATATGTAGTCTTCTGGATTATGAAATATAGTATAAAATACTTAAAAATTTTTAAATGCACTACTGAATTTTTATATTGAAAAACATTGCCAAGCAAGATATAAAACAGATGCCCCACTGCATCACTCAGATGCAAACTCCCTGCTACTGCCCTGGCTCTCATGGGGGGTGGAGGGGTGCTGGGTATAGGGTTGATAGGAGGCACAGGAAGAGAACTGGAGAGGGTTGGGTAACTCCATATTTTAGCAGATTAAAAATTAACATTCGACATTATGATTTTATATTAAGGTGGCCATGTTGATATGTACTGCTTTGTGCCTGATTAAGAGCTAAGTAGTGAAAAAGAAGAAGAGGTAGATCTGTTTGTGGGGGCGGGGAGATTTAGGTCACAGAGGGCTTTTAAGAAAGAGTAAGTAGTATTTAATTCTTATTTCTTGCCTTTCTTTAGCTCCAAATTAATTTTCACAATATATGCAAAACTCTCTGATGAGTCAGTAAAAATTACCTATACCAAAAATACCAAGACTTCTCTAAAATATAGTCTTAGAAAAGGAGGATATGGTCCATGTAAGATAGTCTTCCAAAATCATTTCCCCACAACCATAAGGACCAACTGGAGATCAATCCCATCCTTCCCTTCCCTTCCCTTTCCCCTTCCCTTTCCCCTTCCCTTTCCTCTTCCCTTTCCTCTTTCCTTTCCTCTTTCCTTTACTCTTTCCTCTTTCCTTTACTCTTTCCTTTCGTCTTTCCTCTTTCCTTTCCTCTTTCCTTTCGTCTTTCCTCTTTCCTTTCATCTTTCCTCTTTCCTTTCCTCTTTCCTCTTTCCTTTCCTCTTTCCTTTTTTCAAAAACAAGCCATCTGTTTAAACAATTCAGAGGGTGTATGTTCTTATTAATGTGCCTGTTGCCACAAAGTATTTCAGTTCATTCCAGCAAGGGCTGGCTAAGTGCCTAGGCCCTTATGGAAATATGGATAGCAGTAGGTTCTAGTTCCCAAATACCTCAAATACACAGCAAAACCTCCACAGAGAAACAAATACAACTTACTTTTCAGTAAAGAAACCAGGTAATTTCATTCCCTGTCATCCTTTCCAGAAATTTACCTTGATATAGTTCAATGTCACATGTATGGTATGTTATCAACCTTTACTCATTAGGACAACTTAAAAATATTACAAAAATAAGTTATCAACTTTAAGAAACAAAAGAGATGATCATATGAGAAGAGGTAGGGAAAATACAGGGAAACAAATCGTAAGAGACTCTTGACAATAGAGAACAAACTGAGGGTTGATGGAGGGAGGTGGGGAGGATTGAGGAGGGCAGTTGTTGGGAGGAGCACTAAATGTTACAGGTGAGTGATGAATCACTAAATCCTACTACTAAAACCAATATTGCACTATATGGTAACTAACTAGAATTTATATAAATTTTTTGAAAAAAAACTTCAATAAGATATTCCACAAGTACACATAATCTACAAAGAATTGGTACTAAAATATGTTAAACTGTCTATAAATCAATAAGAATAACAAACAATTCAACAGAAAAATGGATAAAAGGCAAGAATAAGCATTTCAGAGAAAATACACATGTGCAATAGATGCATAGAGAAATGTTCAGTATTATTAATAATCAAGGAAATGCAAATCCAAATTATAGGACATCCATTTTACTGACATCAAAGTGACCAAAATGAAAAATGCTGACAATACCAACTACTGGGAAGGAGTTGGATCCATGTCCACTTCGTACACAGCGGTAGGAGTGTGAATGACTGTCATCTCATTCAATTCTACTCTGGCATTATCTCCTAAAGATTCACATACTCTAGGGGTTCCTAGGTGGCTCAGTTGGCTAAGCATCTGACTTCGGTTCAGGTCATGATCTCACAGTTATGAGTTTAAGCCCTTTATCAGGCTCTGTGCTGACAGCTCAGAGTCTGGACCCTGCTTCAGATTCTGTGTTTCCCTCTCTCTCTGTTTTTACCCCACTTGCACTCTGTCTCTCTGTCTCTCTCTCTCAAAAAAAAAAAAAAAAGATTCACATACTCTATGGCCCAGAAGTCTACTCCAGTGAGGCGTTTGTAATGTCTGAGAGGTGACATGTACTCAGATTCAGAACACAGCTGTGCAAAATGGCAAAAATGGGAAACAACCGAAATATGGGTCAGTGAGTAAATGATCCTCAAACTGTGGTATACTCATCAGAGGAATGTAATAAAGCACTCAAACCAAATGAGCTGCAGCAACATCCAACAATACAACAATAAATATAACTTTCAGTGACATGGTATTAAGTGAAAAACGTCCCCAGATACTGTGTACGCATGATATCCTTTCTGTAAAGTTCAGAACAACCAACATCAGAAAAATAAGTTTGGAAATAGGCAATTAAACTATTCAAACAGAAAGCAAGAGAATGGTGATGACAGGACAGAGGATCAGATGGAAGGATGTAGAACCTTCCAAGTGTACTATTTGGGTAAATGTCAGCTACTGTGAAGATCTTAGCTTTTGTTTTGCACAGTGAATTTGTAGATGCTTATTATGATATAAAGTAACAAAATAAATATGTGGGCCCATGCACGGGCTGGTGATGGCTGTGACATGGGCAGGGATCACAGACCATGCACTTCTGTGTGTCCGATGTCCATAATAAAGAAAACAAACACCACTTGTTATAAAGAGAAGATGAACATTAAAAACATACAATTTTTAAGTTTTAGAGAGAGCATGTGCATACTCCTTTACATTGCCCTTTGTACCACCAAGGCTATCCACAACATAGAAACCACTGCCTTGCTCTACAACAGTGCACAAGAAACCGCTTCTGCTCTTGAGGAATTCATGGCTGGTGAAAAAGGTAAGTAAGTGGGTAATTACAGCATTAGCTAAGTGATAGGATAATCATGGAGTAAGAGAGCACAGGGCAGGGGGCAGGAAACTAGCCTGCGCGTGGAAGAAGTCACCCTAAAAGGATGTAGAAGCTAACTTTGGACTTCAAAGGGCAGGATATTTTAGAGAAATCCCATGTGTGAGGGGCTCAAGGTGGGGTATCTGAGTTGTTGAAAGTTGTTCCCTGTTCCCTTCACCTGAAGCAGAGAACTGGGAGAGTCCTGGGGGGAAGAAGGGAGATGGGGCTGCGGGAGGTGATAGGCGGTCTCATCACACAGAGCCTGGTAAGCTACACAACAAACCAGGGGCCTCATCCCAAGAGCTGCGGGAAGCCATTGAAGAGTTTAAGTTAGGGAGGGAAAAGACTAGTCTGTGCACTTCATCAACAGCAGTATTGGAGGCAGAAAGGATCCGTGTGATTAAGCAGAGGCAGGGGCACGAGGTGGGGCATGGTGGTGACTGGAAGAAATGGCAGAGAGAAGTAGGCCTGCCAGGCAGTTATCGAGGAGGTACAAGAAATGGGACTCCAGGATGGCATGTACATAGGGACCAAATAAGCATCTTTTGGTCAAGAAAGGAATTGTTTCGATTTTGGGTAGCTGGGGAGATGGTGGCACGAGATGCCAAGACCTGAGAAAATGTGAGGGAGCAGGTGGCATCTTGCCTGATGTGTTGGTTCACAGCGTCTCACAAGCCTTTTCAGATGAAGCTTACTTTTCTCCAACAAAACATGGCTCTCGCGTTCTAGAAATTGCAGAGGTCCTCTTGTTCCCAAACACCCGGAGTGATTTGTTAAAGGGTGCTGTCTCAAGGCACCATGGGAAGAACCTTTAAATGAAGGTCCCCCAAATCCATGACCTGACCTTATGAAGGCGGCTTCACTTTTTTGTAAGCGATTTTGTAAGTGATTCTTGGATTAGTTACTTCTGTGGCCTAAGGTTTAGGAGTATTGCTAAATACTTGTGCCGCTGACCTCCAGTTTATAAAATGAGGTCAGAGTGCCTTTGAGATTATTTTCCTTCTATTTAAAAGCAACATAATTACCTAAGTATGGCTATACTGGGCAGCGGCTCAATAATAAAACCTTTTGCTTCAGGCATAACATATAACAATTGCACATATTCTTTCCTTTCATATGGTGGGGCCATAAATATATGAAGGAAGTGGCATTAATTTCCTAGAGAAGGATTGCCAGGGTGAAATGTTCTGATCAGTGGTAAAATAGGCGTGCTTGGACCTATGTCTTATTAGAGTTCTGTGATATGGCCACTTCTGCGGTCATTTTTACAAGCAATACCCCCAGAAACCTTTAAAGTGAGACAGCCATTGGAGTGATGCATTGCCCAGCTACAAGAAATATTGGCCCATTACGTCCAGATCAGTTCCTGAAGGGTTACTGTTAATATGTGGCTTTGGGGAGAGGACTTAATAAAATCCATGTTCATGGTACTTTATATACCCATGTGGAGGCAGGGGGAAGGCTAAGGGAAGTAAAAACAGTTTACATAGTACATAATAGGGATCATTAATATTACTTACCAATTCTAACACTGCCAATGTGTGTGTTTATGTGGATGGTAATATAGCAAAGTAGTTAGCAGAAAGGATGTGGGTGTCCAAGAGATTGAAGTCAAATCCTGGCGTTGCCAATTAGGAAGCAATGTGACTGAACAAGTTATTTACATTCTAAATCTCAGTTTCCTCATTGATATGATGGGACAATATGCAGCTTCCTTGGCTTTGATGAATTAACACATGCAAAGAATCTAGATCAGTACTTGATGTATCATAAGCATTCAACAAATGGAGGTAATGTAACTAAAGCAACATAAATGTATACTAATGATCCAGAGCTGACTAGCATTAGAGATTAGACCTGGATGCCTAGAATAACTAAAATATTATAAGATACATAAATTTGTGGATGACTGAGTTTTTAACATGGTCTGTAGGAAACATATCATATTTCATTGACTTTAAATGTGCATTTTAAAATATTTAAATGAGGGGCCTTGGCTTTGCCCGCAGATACATATTAAAGTTTGGAAAAAAGAGGATAGTAGTTGGAAGAAAAATCCAGACCCAATAATGGAGCACATTATTTTAATAAAAAGAGCATCATCAGGGCACCTAGGTGGCTCAGTCAGTTGAGTGTTTGACTCTTGATTTCGGCTCAGGTCATGATCTCAGGAACTGAGCTTGCTTGAGATTCTCCCTCCCCGGCCCACCCAGCCCTCCCCTGCTTGTGCACATGTGCACATGCATTCTCCCCGCCTTCTCTCTCTCTCTCAAGAAACAAACAACAAAAAAGGAAAAGAAAAGAAATGCTACATCATCGATCCTGTCACTGACATGGAATATGACAATGCAGAGAAATACAAATAGTGATGACCTTCATCTACAAAACAGTTCAGAAGAGCCAGACTCCAAATGGGAAATTCTAGCAAACACTGCCTTCCATTAATTTGTTTTGGCTTTCTGTTTTATACATGTACAACAGTAACGGATAAAAATGTATGTCTAACTGGGTCTGTTTATTGCACAGGGCATTTCCAATTCAATATAAAGTAAAAAACCTGGTGTTAAAGCATTGTGTCATGGTTTAAGTGTCAGGTTTTCTCATACCGGCACACAAATAATGGAACACCTTTACAACGGATGACAAGTCAGCTTTACTGAAATATGGTAAACAAGAAAGTATGAGTCCAAAGAATTTAGAATTCAAGTGCATTCTGAGTTAATACAGGGCAGCCTATCTCGACTCGAATCTTAGCTCTTCTATTCCAGTTATGTTATCTTTGGACAAATGACCGTCCCTCCAAGCCTCTGTAAAATGACAGTTTTATTTAAACCATTAAGTAAAAATCTATGGATTAAACAAAATAATATATATACGAAGGGTTTAACACTGTACTGTGTAAGTACTTCAAGACTGCAATAAATGATTGATGCAATTCTTATTATGATAATTAACCTATCATTTGATTTAAGAAGTCACATTGCTTCTGGATATTTTTCACAGCATGTAAGAGAAAGCCATGTGTTATAGATACCAATCACTCACATTAAAAATATATATACACACTGAAGGTATTATCCTAAGCTGTAAATTAAGCTCTTGCATTTTAGTTGAAGCACGATATAAAAACGAATGAACGTTCACCAGATTTGAAAGTTACATTTGTAATGGTCTAATTTGAAAGGTAATTTAAGTGCTCTATTCAGAAGTTTAAGTTGGGATGGTCAAGAGCAGTGAAAAGACCGGTGGCCATCTGGTAGCTGAAACTGATGAAGAGGAGGAATCCATGATTGCTAATCACAACGTCAGGCCACATATACTAAGAATACATAGACTGAAGACATCGTTATCATCAATAGGGGTTTCAAATGCAAGGTGGGGACAACTGGAGACTTAGACAGATACCCTGAGACTTGCAATTGAACTGCAGGATGAATGGACAATTAAGAAAAATGCTCTAGGGTGAAGGGTAGTAGGCATTCCTTCATTTAACAGTTAATGAGATGATAGTGTGTGATAAGAGGCAGATGCCTTTCTGAAGGTCCTCCCTCATGGATTCTCAAACTTAAGATGCCTTTAAAAGAAAAAAATAATTGCTGTTCTCTGGTGCTGGCTTAAGTATTTTATTAAAATGTTACTTAAATGTCTGCGTATACAACTAGATGCAAAGAGTTATAATGTCCAATAGAATCAGGGGGAAAAAAAGAAAAGCAAAACAAAGCCAGGAAGAATTAAAATCGACTGCATTTGTTAAATGCAGTTGAAGTTATTTTGCTGAAACCCACTAACTGCTTGCAATTTGAGTAGAGTATTGACGGAACAAAGATTCCTTTGAGTTGGGCCTGCCAGAAACACTGAGCTGGGTGTGACGAGCCATTTTCTTGTCACCATTCTCTATGTGAACCACTGCAAGACTTTATCTCTCACTTGACATGCATTTATTAAGTCTGCCTATCTTCTCTTTTTATTCGCCTCTAATAAGTACATGGTTGCAATGGCAATCAGAAACTCAGCTGCAAATAAGAACAGCATATAGCAGTCTATTGCTTTGTAACATACACCACAAAACTCAGTCACTTAAAACAGCAATAATCACCTACATCTTCTGGTTTCTTTGGGGCCAGAAACCCAGGGATGGCTCAGCTGGGTAGCTCTGGCCTGGGGGCTTTCATGAGGTCATAGGCGGATGGTGGCTGACACAGGCACCCTCTCCAAGTCCTTGTTACTCACATGCCTGCTGGCTGGGCAAGGAAGACTTGAATGGGTGGGGCTCTACCAGCAGTCTCTATAAAGTCCCTCCATTTGGTTGCTAGAGCGTGGCAGGGTCACAAAAGCCAGATTTCGTATATGATGACTCAGAGCTTCCTCTGTGAATGCTCTGAGACAGAGAGCCAGACAGAGGCATGTCACCTTTTCTAATCTCACCTTGGAAGTCATGCAAGGTCATCTTGCCTCACATCGTTCATTAGAAGCAAAGTCACTAAAGCCTGCCTGCATTAAAAGGAAGGAAAATTAGACCCCACCTACTGAAGGGAAGGGTGTTACAGGATTTGAAACAGATTTTAAAACCTCCAGATATTAAAATATGATGACATTCAATTTTTTTAAATGTTTGTTTATTTATTTTGAGAAAGAGAGAGAGAGGGAGAGAGAGTCCCAAGTAGGCTCCTCACTGTCAGTGCAGAGTCTGACATGGGGCTCAAACTCATGAACCGTGAGATCATGACCTGAGCTGAAATCAAGAGTCGGACATTCAACACCCAGGCACTCTGGCCACATTCAGTTTTTCTATGTTTATATGCATGACTCACCATATGCCTACATCTCTTTAGCAATCTCAGAGGGAGCTCACAGAACTGCAGGAAAAGGTAAGCCAGCCCTCATTGGTCTGTGAACCTCAATCTGAGAAAAATTCAGTTATGCATCAGTTACAATAATATGGAATGGAAGTTTCCTTAAATTACAGTGTAGTAGAGAATTTACTTAAATAAACAGGAAGAGAAGACGAACTGGGAAGTGTTCTGCGAGCTGGTGGAGCTAAAGAACTTGATGTATTCATGGATGACCTTATGTCATTTTAAATGCATTTCCCCACCTAATCTAATGATGGTTAAGAGGTGCCCTCCATAGTTAGGGCTTCATGTCAAGATTGTACAGTGTGCTTCCATTATTCAGTGAATATGATAACACGGTCTTCTAGGTATTGGGAAATGTTAGTAAGAGCAATGCATACTCATTCCTCATGGGTATGTGGGTCTAATGGGGGAAGACAAGCATTAAGAAGATAATTATAAATGCAGTAAATGCTACAGAAGGGAAATCATAAGGTGCTGTTGGAATGCTAACTCACTCTGGGGGAGAGGGCTGGAAGAGGGAATAATAAGTAAGCCAACATCCAGAGAATGAGACTGCCAAGTGAATGGGAGGTGGCTGAGGAATTTTCAGGCTTTCCCTAGATTTGCTTTCAACCAGGGTGCATCTCCTTCTACCACTGAAACAGATTTCTGGTCTATAAAATAATGGTCTTGATGAATATGCGTATCAAGTCAGATTTAAGGATTATTTGGTGATCTGTTAAACCCTGGGAAGGCATAATAGGAGAAGAGATGTTCAAATAGCTAGAGTTAGTCCTCTGCAAACTACCATCTCAATTAAGACCAGCTATTGTCTAGATGGTTTTGAAACTGGCGAGGAGCACATGGTCGGGAGACTCACACTAGACATGCTATGTGTCAAGGCTTCCCTTCCACTCGCAATGGGCTTCTTAGTCTCTGCAGCTGAGAAGAGTCAGAAAGAATGGCTTACCTCCCATTGACTTCTAAAGGAGCTGAGGCTGTGGTCTCTGCGCTGGAGAGCTTTGTTTTCCTTGCATTTCCAATTGCCATCGGTAGGGCTCTTAGGACTTGAGGGAGGGTTCTGAAATTTTAAAAAGAAATAAGAAAGGTGAGACATATGGAGGCAGGACCCTTCGTACCTCTGACAATTCAGATGCTCTGAACTTCCTCTCCATGGGGGAGAACATTTGAAGCCATACCTGAAAGGGGATAACAAGGCACCTTCTGAGTCCTCAATGCTGGGAAAGGACTTTTTCTCTGGTGCCCTCCCTGCCCCGCCGCGTCCCTCCACACACACCATGTACTATGCACAGCTAACGTGATTAGCTTTCATCTATCTTTTACATATAATACTGTTATCCCAAATGACTGACCTCTGGCCTGCAGTCTGCCCATGAACTTCCCATTACCTGGAGGGAGAAGAGCATGTATGCTGGCTTATGTGTTAAGGAAGAGTTCATATTAAAAATATTTAACTGAGGGAAGGGCTTTACTAATCAGAATGGAAACTGGCCATAGGGATAGATACTGGCCCTTTAAATTTTTAGTTGTGGGGTGGTCTAGAAGTCCTGAGGAAAGAGAGGGAGAGTTTCAGGATGGTTGTCATTTGCTAACCGGTATGCATATAGTTTAGAATTTTAATAACTGGTGCATCTATACTGGTGGTACCTGTTGAATAATTGATATGCACTGAAGTGTATATATACCCTAAAATATCAAGGCGTGCACTGCAAAGGAACTGAAGCATCAAGGCTAGATTTCACTGTCTGGTTCTTTATCTTGCTACGTGGCTTTGGGGGAAGTCACCTCTCTCCCTCAAGCTCAGGATTCCCATCAGGCTAAATGATGTTGAAGCCTCCTTCCAGTCCTAACATTCATTTCCACAGTTCTGTCGCTGTGATCCAAGCACCGTGTTTATCCTTAACACGCAACACTGTGCCATGATGGAGAGCCTGTCTGCTACTTGGGTCTGAATCCTGCTCAGTGATCACTACGTTTTCTAGCTCCCATGTCTTGAACTGTAAAATGAGGGCTACAATGGGACCCACCACATAAGGTTGGGAGGAGGGTTCAAAGGGACGATGCAAGAAGACTAATTAGCACCGTGTGTGGTACATTCAATTAATGTTACTTCTTACTCTGTTTAATGGGTGGAGACGGCTGCAGAACTTCAGTGCATTCATTCTTTTTCATTCTTCAAACCCATCCAGGAATTTCAATGTTATATTTCAAGTCCAAGTTGCCCTAGCTCTTGAGCCCACTCATGGTGTTAATGGCACACTGAATGTGAGGGGGAAGGTGGCATGGGGCCATGTCTTCACAACGCGTGCCAGGCATGGCCAACGGCCCATTCTCTGATGTCTCAATCTGTTCAGCAGGACTCTGCCACGTGCCAACTTTTTCTAAGCCATGAAAAGATTTAGAGTCCATGGTGAAGTGAGATGTTCAACGAAGAATTCTTCCTTTTGTTGAAATTTAGAAGTGGTGATTCAAGGTCTCTTCATTTCAGATGTCATCCTTGTCCATCAGGAGGGGTGACGAAGTTGTAATGTGTTGGGGAGACTCTGGAAAGAACACCTCCCAGTTAGAATTTTCCTATTAAATTTTAATATGAATGATCTGGACATATGAAAGAACAGGAGTGCCTCAGATTTTCTCATATAAGTGAAAAAATGAATATAGTGGAGGTGCCCAGGTGGCTTAGTCAGTGAAGCTTCTTACTCAGCTGGTCATGATATTGCAGTCCCTGAGTTCAAGCCCCATGTCAGACTCTGTGCTAAAAGCTTGGAGTCTGGAGCCTGCTTCAGATTCTGTGTCTCCTTCTCTCTCTGCACCTCCCCTGCTCACATATATTTGGAAAGATATCTATATATCTCTATAAATGTATATAAATATATATCTCCATGTATATAAATATGTGTGTGTGTGTGTACTGTTGGTTATAGGGTGGTTGAAATCCTGAGAATTTAGGGGTCCATTTCATTGAAGGGTCCAGGAAATGGGTTGACTTTGGGTGTGGGTGGTACAAGTTGTTCAAATATGTTTTCCAGAACTTGTTCTTTCTCCATATCTCAGCTCAGTTTTCTTCTATTTTGGCTTTCTTTTCTTTTAGTTTATTTATTTTGAGAGAGACAGAGAGAGCATGAGTAGGGGAGGGGCAGAGAGAGAGAATCCCAATCGGGCTCTGTGCTGCCAGTGCAGAGCTTGACTTGCGGCTTGAACTTGCAAAAGTGTGAGATCATGACCTGAGCTAAAACCAAGAGTCAGATGCTTAGCTAAATGAGCCACCCAGGCACCCCTATTTTGGCTTTATTTTCAAGAATATTCTTCCCAAGTGGTGGCCAACAAATCTACTGGTAACTGTAAAGCTTGCATTTTACCCATTTCTCAACCTTAGCAAAAGAAAAGAAGGCTTCTTTCCAAATCAAGCAGCAGAATCTCAGGTGCGATTCTCACGGGTCCAGCTGGAATTATACATCTTTCACTGAATTCCTCCAAAGCCAAGGGGAAACAACCCTAACTGGCTGGGCCCAGGCCACAGACCATCCCTTCGAGCCAAAAGGAAATATTAAAATCAAACTTCACACACTAAAAATAAGGGGAGGGTTGGTTGCCCCAAAGAAAACTAGACTTGTTTTTCCCCCCGAAAGAAGGCAGTAAAACCAACGGATCCCATTACAAGCAAGAATTTAGAATGAAAAAAGCCATCAATGCACATGTGCCCACAGACACATTTATCTGGAAACTTTTGTGAAACAGCTGGAAAAATCAGCTATTAATCTTGACCAATTATTTAGCTGTTCCCTTTTCTTTAGCAAAGTCCTGAAGATTCCTTTGTGCAGCAGTCCTCACTTCTGTTGAGCATTGACCCCATGCCTAGTGCTAGAAGCTGAGGACAGGGAAAGAGAAAGATACCCCCTCCCCACCCCTGAACCCCTAGAACTCATGTCTGTTTGAGAGCCAGAACATGCCACCACTTTGTTATACTGCTCTCCTACACAGATTTCTATACTCCATCATTCTTCTCCAATAAAGCTTGGACCTGCTTCTTTCTCTTAGAAGGCTGAGGGCTCCGTCTCCCAAGTTCCGTCGCTGGAAGGCATATTATGAAATGGGAAGTACCCTCAGAGACAGAGGTAAGAAATCTGAACTGCATGGCCTCACATAAACCCACAAGGTCTCTGTAAGGGGCTCCTTCCCCTTTCAACAGGTGTAAGGACAAAAGGCTCATTGTCCTTGGGAGCCTATAGGATAAACAGAAAGAACATGTCCTTGCTGGTTAGTCCGCTGGCAATAAAGAGTATTGTTTTATCTCCTGCCATCTCCACGGTTCCACGGGATGAGTTCTATTGTGGCACAAAGTTCGCTTTGTCTTTCCAACCCACTGAGACGTTTAAATTGACCTTTCATAGATTCCTTGGTTGTCACAGCCTGAGCACGGAGTTGGTATCACGCATGGAGAGGATTATCAATTTCTTTTTTCTGCAAGGGCACTGTTATCTCCAGAGATGCTATGATGCTGCAAAGCAGTGTGACTCTCTACTGCTTAAGACAAACAAAACAAAACAAAACCTTCATGGACTTTTTTGGAAAGCAGTTTTAGGTTTACAGAAAAACTGAATAGGGAGTACCGAGTTCCCAGTGACTCCCTCACATTGCTTCCTTCCTCAGTTTCCCACATTATTGGCATCTTGCATTACTGGGGTACATCTGTTATCGATGAGCCTAGAATAACACATTGTTATTAACTGAAATCCATAGTTTCTATTACATTACTCTCTGTATCTTGCAATCGATGGGTTTTCACAAATGGGTCATGACATGGATCACATTATAGTATCACCTACAATAGCTTCCCTGCCCTAAAACTCCTCTGTGCTCGGCCTATTCATCCCTCCCTCCCCCCAACTGAGGCAGCCATTGATCTTTTCTCTGTCTCCAGAGTTGTGCCTTCTCTAGAAAGCCATACAGTGGGAATCCTATAGGATGCAGGCTTTCAGATGAGTGTCTTTTACCTGGCAATATGCATTTAAGGCTCCCACAGGTCCTTTTGTGACTGGATAGCTCCTTTCTTTTTCATTGGTGAATAACCTCTGCTTAATATTATTTAAAGCTTCTAGTGTTTGAGAGCAGAAGGGTCGCCGCTGGTCCACCCTCCCGGTCCCCACAACTGGTATTTTCACATTCACAAGATTACTAGTCATCCCCTAAGTTTTAAAAAGTTTTAAAAGTGTGATTTGATGGAATTAAATACTATTTCCGAACAGCTTCAAGTACCTTTTACACAGCAGAAGAAAGAAAGAGCAATTTCTAATATCTCAATCACGGCCAGAGGAGAGGTGGGCTGTTTAGGCTGCAGACAACCCTGGCGTTCGTGGCATTTTTACCCAGAAGAACTTATATCCATAGAATTAGTGTTTTCCTGAAAATAAATGATCTCCTGATTTTTTTTTTTTAGTTCCAGCAACATCAGAGGACCACTTAACCCAATTAGTAATAACATTCATTTTTAAAACATGAATCAAGCTTTTTTTTTTTTTTTGCCCTATACTTCCTAAAGAGCACCCACCTAGTCCTTGCAAAGAACAATGTGGAGGAGCTCCCATTCGCTGATTGCATGTGGGAGTCGTAAAAGGTACAGGCTTTCAAATTTGAGAGTGTAAAGTTAGCTTCCTGGCTCTGTCCCCCATAGCTGTGTGTCTTCTAACAAGCCGTCCCTCCTCTCCTAGTGTCATTTCCCCCTTTCATAAACAACAAATCGTAATAGGCTCTCTCTTTCATGACTGTTATGGATATGGGAGGAGGTAATCCATGAGGAGCATGGAACACAGTTCCAACCACAAAAAAATGTCCCCGAACATCATCCGGTCCACATCAGGCCATGGGCCTGTGTGTAAAGGAAACACCAACTGTAGAGTAGGTGCTCATTAAAGTTTTTCCTGACTGATCAAGGGGGCAAAAGGAGGGCAGGTCCTTTCATGTGTGGATGGACTCTCAGAGAACACAGACATATATGGAAGGAAGCTGACTTAATTGGGGTCAAGCGTGATGGAGGAGATTGGGCACCCTGTGCAATCTTACATGACCAAGCACACCATTTCTAGTACCTTTTGACCCTGCTGCTGCTGAGACAGGGCCCCTATTACTACTGCACATTCTTCTCTTCACCAGTCTTGCAAAGCCCATTTCCTGAGCAAGTAAGTGCATGCTTTGGTAAAGTCATGAACACTTTCATTAGGGTGAAACTGAGAATACAGAACCACTCTGCGTCTTCCCCTCTCCTCACCCTTCCTTCGGCATCTCTCAGAGAAAATGATTGGTCAGCTAATAGTTTTTGAGATGTCATTGGCGCAAGAAATCCCAACCCCACCAACACAAGAGTTAATGACATAGCCTGGGTGTCCTTTTTCATCCTACGCTTGCTTTTTACTCACCTTCATTTTGTGGATGAAGACTCTCTTGCCAAAGACAGGGTAAATAAACTCAGACACATCCTGCCTCCCCTACATCTTTGTGTATCTATAAATCGTCAGAGATACAGATAAAAATCCACTAAAGCACGCTCGGAGCAGTTGTACGAACGCCATGTGAGATCAGAGTATAAAAGCTTGATGGTAGGGGAGGCTGTCACCTAAAATGATATCAGCTTGGCTCTATGTGAAGACATGAGTGAACGTTAAAGATGCCAACAAACGTTGACCAATTGCTACAGTTAAGAATGGCCTCAACTGTATAAAAAAGCAATATGAAAACGAAAACACTAACCGCAAAGTGTCAAAGTCTCGATGCAGTCAGTGAGAAAGTGAGAAAGCTTAGTGGTTAAGAGCATGCATCTGGGAATGAGAACAGATTTGAAACCTGGCTTGACCTTTTAACCAGGCAACCCATTTAATGGCGCCACACCTCAGTTTCCTCATGTGTGAAATGGGATCAATCGGAATTATTTTTTGAAGACCTACTGAGATAAAATATACAAGGTGCTTAGCTCAGGTAGACTTTCAATGAGACTTAGCTCGTATTTTTATTATGTTAATGAGGATTGCAAGTCAAGGGACACATAACATGCAGCAGTGCCCCAATTTTACCACCATATTCCAGGGCATCATTTGAGTTTAATGCTCTACAGAAAACACGCTGGGAAACGCTGCTTTAAATAAATAAAACCTGAGACTTTGAGGGTGGGGAGAGTGGCTATTCGTCTGGGATAGCCTCACTAGCAAGCTAAAAGTTTCAAAATAAAGTTAGTTGTTGTTTCTGTAACACTTTGGGCATCAGGTTTTGGGTGAGGGATTCTCAATGCTGTCCTCATTTCTTTGGAAAATCGGATTTCTTTTACATCATTCCTGCTTACAGCAACTTTTCTGGGACCCAGAGACAAACAAGGACTGCCTGCACACATCGGCTATGAGCTTTGAAAGCAAAAACTGCCTTTTGACCTATATTCTGGAGGCAGATCCTGCCCCCCCATCCTGCCACGGGGCAGAATCCCCTCCGGTGCCCCAGGAGCTCAGAGGCCATTGTCTACCCCTGGGGGAGGTACTAGGAGCCTGGAAGAAGCATCTTGAGCCTCTCTGGAGAAAGATAACTTCGTGCAAGGTTATGGGAATTTTATGATGTGTTATAGATGGATAATCCAAGGTGCAGGCTTGCAGCTTGCCTTTTTTTCCCCCTGTAAAGCAAGGCAGCTCAGCAGTTAAACTCATTTTCCTTAACTCTCAAAGTGGTTTTGCAATAAATCTGTGAATTTAATCAGCCCCCTCTGCTGAGGCAATCTTGCTTAATTGGGTTCTTGTGAAGACTAATAGACACGATGACAAAAATACTTCATCTCTGGAAGGGAAGCCAGAGTCTCATCCGTAATACCGATAATAAAGCTCCCATTCCCCTAGCAAAATTGAGCCCAGGGCTCACCTGTCCCAGATAGTTTGCTTTTTAGACTATCATTCTCTTTCTCCTCCCACCTGGCCAACAGCAAGAAAGTAAAACTCCCTGAATGAAAAATGACTGTCGCCATGGGCTTTGGCCAGTCACTAGGTTGACTACTAAGCAGGCTTCTGGAAATTTTCTAAAAATTACAACAGAGAAGTGGGAAATTGAATTTGAAATGAAAACAAAGATGGAACACAGAATCCAAACAACAGGATTTTGTTTCCTTCCTCTGGGAGGCGGTTCCTGCTCCCCTCTCTCCATCCTGGGAGTAATGGTGGGGTACGGAGGGGCCCCTGCCAGGAATGCAACACACACAGCTGTTGGCTGTCAGCTGGCAAACCAACCTAGTGACAAAATCAGGCACTGGAGCTAGATGCCACAAGTTTTCCAATGACTGCACAGACGGGGCCTCCAGATCTAGTTGGGATCTGTCCTACACAGGTAGGAACTGAAAGAGGAAGACCGTAATATTGGAGGCAGGCCTGGAAGGGTTGCTCACCCCCCACCCAGGGAAGGAGTTAACGAGCAATGACAGACACAACCTAGGTTTTTCCATCTTGAAGAATGAGAGAAGCAAAGTGTGGTAATTGAATTAGAAACGGAGCAAAAGGAATAATTTCACAAGGATGTCATATGTCCCGGCCGTCCCAATGAGCTTGGCATTCCAGCTCCCTCTCCATTCTTGGCATGGGAGACCATTCCCGACTTGTCCCCCGTCCCTGCTCATGGCTCTCGCAGTCCAACAGATCAGGTTGGTGATAAACACAGGAACTCACCTGTGGTCAGCAGACAGCGCGCCAAAACTGCCGGAAGAGATGTAAAAAATGTCATCTTCGCGGTGACCTGGACATAAATGCTTGCTCGCACAACAAAAGATCTAGTGTGCTTGGTCGCCTCTAGCTTCAGGCCTTCAGGAACGCGAGAATAAGGGCACTGATGGGGCACAGATGCAATGAAATTCCAGGTTTCCTCGTTTCAGGCCTGAGTTGTGGTTTCTCTGCTTCCTCCCCCTGGACGGCTTCAATATGAATTGCTCCCAAAACCAACAGTAAAATTTAACCACCACTCCTTGCAGGAAAAGGAGAAATCCTCATCTCTTCAGAGAATTTACTTTTGGTGCAAGTCTTGTTGACTTTGGCTTGTGTCACACACACACACACACACACACACACACACACACGCACAGGCACACACCCAGAGCTGTGGGGGTTTCCAGATCATTCTAAGTAGACTGGAGCTCTCAACTCTCAACAACGTGTTGTCCCTAGACAAGAAGGATAAGAATGACATGAGAACTCATTAGAAATGCAAATTTATGGTCTCACACAGCCCTACTGAATTGAAAGATCAGGGTATTGGACCGAGCATTCTGTGTTTTTTAACAAGCCTTTAAGTGATTCCAATGCACCCTTAATTTTGAGAACTCCTGCTAGAGGCTGATCATTTCTCCAGTTTTATGCCTGTATATTTGCTCCTTCTGTCTGCCCCATTTGGGATGCTTCTTTTTCTTCCATGTGGCAGGCTCCTATTCACTCTTTAAAGCCCTTTAAAAAATACCCTCTTCTATTTATAAATCTTCCCCCACCATTCTGTCTACCTAAGCAGAATTAATTATTGTGCCTGATTTGTTTTCTGACAACATATTATATTGTATTATATTATATTCATTATATTATATTATATTATATTATTATTATATTATATTACAGTCATCATGTATCTGTTTTCCATACCAGGCTGAGAGGGCAGGAAAATGTCTAGTTCAGCAAATGCCTGATACAAGATATCAAAGGGCCTATTATTATGTTAGCTCTGGTGATGCCAACATAAAATAATAAAAATATTAATTAAAAAGTGCATCACTGACTCATTTGCTTAATTCATTACTGGATGCCAAATAAGATTTCAAATCCCTGGTATATGCTAGCTGTGTAACCTTGGACAAGTTACTTACCCTCTTTAAATCTCTTTCATAGGTAAGAAAAATGCTAAAAATGCTAAAAACCTTACTGTTTAAAGGATGAATAAATTAGCAATATGTGGCTTAGTAGAGTACCCGGCCAGTGTAAGCACTGAGTGTATACTAGTTGTTACTGCTAATTATAGGAATATTAATATCATTGTCATCCTCAACATCAAATCACTAGCCACTCGCATTGTGCCTGGTACAGAGGGTGTGGTCATGCTTGTGAAGATCTTTAAAAGATCAGGATTCTAGGCTTATCTACTTTGCTTGATAGAGTGCTTGACTCAACATAAGAAAATGTGACTTCACATAAAATTTTTCCTAAGCAGTGCCTGGGTGACTCAGTCAGTTGAGCGTCTGACTCTAGATTTCAGCTCAGGTCATGATCTCGCGGTTCATGAGATGGAGCCCCAAGTGGGTCTCTGTGCTGACAGCATGGAGCCTGTTTGAGATTCTCTTGCTCCTCTCTCTCTCCTGCTCTCTCCATAAAATAAATAAACTTCAAAATGTTTCTTAAGATATGCAAAAAGGTGCAGAGGACACTTCCACTGCCTCCCTAAGTTGCCCAGCATAAGGACTGATGGACAGGAAGAATCCTGCAGGTGTCACTCTGAGGTTGTGCGGAGACTAAGAACTGAACTGAAAGCCAAGGGCGGTTGGCCAGCCACGTGTGTCATCCATATGCCATTCCTGATGCTCGCTGACTTGGCATCATGCGGGATGGTACCTCACTCAAAGCATTTCTGTAGACCCCCGGTTGTTTTACTGCACACAATGCCTCCCTCCACTCACACCACTGACTGGTTCTCAAACTTGATTTCACAGGAGAATCACTTAGGAAGCTTCCAAAGCAAAATCCTGATGCCTGTGTCTAGCTCCCAAAGACTCAGATTGAACTGATATGAGATACGCCTGGCACCGAGACTCCCAGGTGATCCCATGGGCAGCCCTAGTTTCTCCTTGCTGTATCCCGAAACTTCCAGGGAAGGTAGATGCTGGCTCATGAGGAATGGTTAAGTAACTACAAAGGTCTTACCAGCTTTCATCAAGTGCCAGTGTGATGAGAACACTGCTGGTGGGGGAGGGTGAGGACAGTGACACCACAGAGGCATCTATAGAAATGCTTTGAGTGTGTTAACATTCAAAGTGGTGCTGAGCCTGCGAGCACCAGGAATAGCAGCAGAACAGCCCTTAGCCTTCTGTTCAGCCTCGGCCTCGGCAGCTCACGCCTCGTGCCTTCACCCTGGGCACACAGACTTCATCGATCGACAGAGTCCTCCCGGACTGTAGGAGGGTACAGTCTCAGCCTAGACTTTCAGCTGCTGAAACGCCCAACAGACACCTTGAGACCGCCTTCTCTCTCTCCTACATCTTAGAGACTAACTTATGTGCCAAGAGCTCTGTGGTCAGACCCCTGTCCCTGACACTCCATCAATCTCCGAGTGTTTCTGTCTCCTTGGCACTGCTTCCTTGATAAAGCAGCACAAGTATGATGACAAGGAGGGGGCTTCTGGAACAGGGTCCCAGCGCCACCAGAGCCAGGCTCAAAGCTTACTGAGAGCCATGTTAATCCTCTTCCCAAACTCTGGTTAGGACCAGTAATGAAGGCTCTAGATGGCAGAAAGGGTTCATTTTAATAGTAATAGTGGAGGAGAGGCACCATGGCTTTCAAAAGGTGAATAAGGGCTTGCCGGGGTAGCTCGGTTGGTTAAGCATCTGACTCTTTATTTTTATATATATTTTAAAGTTTATTTATTTATTTTGAAAGATAGAGACAGCATGGGTGGGGGGGGGGTGGCAGAGAGAAAGAGGGAGACAGAGGATCCCAAGTGGGCCCTGCACTATCAGTGTGGAGCCCAAGGTGGGGCTCGAACCCATGAAACTGTGAGATCATGACCTGAGCTGAAACCAAGAGTCAGACACTTAAGGACTGAGCCACTCAGGTGCCCCAAGAGTCCAACTCTTGATGTTGGCTCAGGTTATGATCTCATGGCTCTTGGGTTCAAGCATCACGTTGGGCTCTACACTGACAGCTTGGGATTCTTTCTCTCTCTCTCTGCCTCTCCCCAACTTGTGCCCACGTGCACGTGCACACGTGCACACACTCTTAAATAAATAAACGTTAAAAAAATAAAAGGCAAATGATGTTAAAATAGCTAACGAGAAAAAATGAAATAATAAACAAGCTCACCACACACTTTATGTTCAAAAGAGAATTCCTTTTGACTATGACTTCAACACCTTAGGGCTGTTTGGAGAACCACGTGTTAAGTCACACTTGTAGATAAATACTAGCTCACGCTGTCTTCTTCTCCCTTGCTCTCGCCCACCCCCACTTCCCAGTTCTTTTCTTTTTTCTTTTCCCACCAGCCTTGTGAGGGTCAAGGACACACATTGTGGTACATTCAGCACGGCAGTGGAACTGAGAGAAGGCCACAAACATTGCTTCAGAATCACCCACATGCCAGGGCATTACAGAACAGTTCCTTCTTTCGTCCCCACAAAGGCCCACAAAGGGGTATTATATACCTATATTTTAAAAGATGAAGAGGGGCGACTGGGTGGGTCAGTTGGTTAAGCGTCCGACTTTGGCTTAGGTCATGATCTCATGGTTCGTGAGTTCAAGCCCCGCGTAGGGCTCTGTGCTGACAGCTCAGAGCCTGGAGTCTGTCTTCCAATTCTGTATCTCCTTCTCTCTCTGACCCTCCTCTGCTCATGCTTTCTCTCTCTGTCTCTCAAGAATAAATAAAAAAACATTTAAAAAAAAGATGAAGAAAGTGAGGTTCAGAAAGTAAAATGCAATTTTCCCAAGGAGGCATAGCTAGTAAGTATGAGAGGTAGGATTCAAGTTCTCAGCTCTGTGACCTTGAAGTCTCCTTTTTTTTAAATGAGTTGGAAAGTGTTCTCTTTTCTATCTCTTTTTAAAGTTTATTTATTTATCTTTGAGAGGGAGAGAAAGCACAAGTGGAGAAGGGCAGAAAGAGAGAGAGAGAGAGAGAGAGAGAGAGAGAGGAAATCTGAAGCAGGCTCCACACCATCAGCCTGACATGGGACTCAAGCCCACAAACCATGAGATCATGATCTGAATCAAAGTTGGATGCTTAACCAACTGAGCCACCCAGGTACCCCACAAATGCCATTTCTTTACATAATTCTGGCCTGGGCTCAGCTGGCTACTGTCCTCCTCCAGGTCATCAGTGACGCTATGTTTGCTGTGCCTACAGGTGGGGGGAAAGGCCCCATTTGGGCCCCTTGGCTCACAGCTATCATTTCCATCTGGATCTTTGTCTTTGTTCTCACTCCAGTTGTCCTAATATCCTCTTCTCAACACATGTCCATGCCTGTGACCCTGGTAGAAGCCACATGAAAAGTTAGGGGAGAGGACTCCATGACCACAGGAACAGACCCACTCTTGGCATTAATTCTACATACACGGCAGCTTCTTTATTTCCCAAGGCATCATTCCTTACGTGTGTAGGAGATGGAAGGGAGAGAGTCAGAGAGAGGAGAGTCCCAGGCAAGGAGGAAACTCCAGGAGAACATGCAGCAGCAAATTCAAATACCATTTGGTAACTATCAGCTCACAGATTCAGGTCTTGCCAGACCAGGGCACCGGTGGAGGTGGGACCCAACCGAGTGAGATGTGCCTTGCTTCTGGCCAGGCACATGTCTTCTCTTGGGAGCAGAGAGCACTGCAACAAAGCGAATTTTGAGATCCTATCCCACAAAACGTGGAAGACTGAACACAGGCAAATGAATCATTCATGGAATCTCTTGGAGTTCTTGCATATCACTATCCAATGATGAATGTGCTTCCCCATTCAAAAAATTGGAATACATTCTAAGAATAATAACCTCTTCATTAAAAAGCTAGGCTGTAATTTTTCCAAAGGTCAACCGGGTACGATGCATATTTTTTATAATCTCTATGGGCTGTTGGAGTGGGACTGAATTGGTGCTATTTCGGTAGAAGAGATTCTGATGTGTGTTTTCCCCTCCTCTCTGGGGTTCTGGTGGACAAGCAGACATTCACATTTTGCAACTCTGTCATGAAAATGACACCCCTACTTCATGGTTTGGGGCTGTTTTTCCAGAAGTAGGCACAGATGGTGTTGCTGTCTTCTCCAGAGAATATTTTAGGATATAAATTCTCTGAAATAAATTATTCGGCGGAGGCCAGAAGAGTCTTCTGGAAAAAATCATATGTGAATAGGAAATAAAGAGCGGCTGAGCCGAGGCTGAAAAAAATTTAAATGCAGCTGGCTTTTAGAAATGGTAATATTTGTAATAATGTTTGTATTGGGAATGTAATGAGACCTGGGATTGTGGAAGGGAGTGCTGTTTTGCCCAGGAAATGTAGTGATCGGCATGTCTTTCCTCCCCCTCCCCTCTTTTCCCTCCCCTCCCCTCTCCTTTCTTCCACTTCTCTTTTCCTTCCCTCTCCTCTCCCCCTGCCCGCCCCCCCGCTTTGGGATTGGTGAAGAGCAGGCAAGGGTCCATACTTATAAAACTTTGATAAAAATGTGAATTACCTAGGGATTCTGTTAAAGTGCATATTTAGATTCTGTAGGTCTGGAGTGAGCTCTGAGATTTCCCACAAGCTTCTCAGGTTAGGCTGCTGTTCCTGGTCTGTAGATCATTCTTCGAGTAACAAGTGTTAAAGGAAGTTCAGATGAATTATATAATGGGGTAAAAGTCCGCTTTGCCAAGCTACTAAATTAATTATTTCATCCATTCCTTCACTAAGTATTTACTGAAGCCTGCTTAGGACTGGGCACTGAGCCAGGTGTTGGGATAAAGCGATGAGTGTAACAGACCCTGTCCCTGTCTTCATTGAGCTTAGAGCCTGGTGTGCATGATGAATGGCAATCAAATAATCACATCTTGAAACCTAACGTTGCAACTATATTAAATCCAATGAAGGAGAGGTATAGGAGCACTGTAATTATAAAATAGGGTGCTTTCATGAGAGGGTCAGAAAAGGTCTCCCTGAGGATGTGAGAGTGAGCTGAGCTAGGAAGATAACAACAATAGCTCTTATTGTTATGACAGCAAGCAGCTAACCGTTATTGACCATTTACGTTGGACAGGGACCCTACTACCTCTGTGCATTAGCTTTGTGTAAGCTAGGCACTATTATCCAATTTTACAGAAGAGAGACCCAAGCCTTAGAAAACTTGCACAAGGTCACACAGTTAGTACACAGCCAATTCATAACCCAAATGTGGGTCATACATATCCTTCATGACTCCACCTAACTGCTCCCACATACGAGCTAGGACATTAAACTAGGAAGACCATCAAATCAATGGAATCAACTGAACTGACTTCTTTGCTCCTTGTTGTAACAATAACCATAAAAAAATTCTGCTCGTGCTGATCGGAGGGCAGCAAGGAAAACTTTAGGCAGGAATCAAAAGTACGAGTTTGGGTTCTAGCTTTGCCAATAACTTCCTGTGGCTTTGGACAAAGGTCATGACACCTACCACTTTTCAAGCACCTACTGTGTGCCAGATACTTCTCCAAGAGCTTTACGTGTGATCATGTCAAATTTTCAAGATAATTTTGTAAGACCAGAGTTATGTATTAATATCTGCATCTTACAGGTGCGGACACTGAAGAAACTCGAAGAGGCTAGAAGGGTACAGTTGGTAAGAGGAATGGTCTGGATGTGAGAGATGGGTCAGCACAGTGTAACTGTTCTCACATTGTGCTCTCCCACTGTGCCCCTCAACTTGCCAAAGGTCTTTTTTTTAATGTTTATTTTTAAGAGAGCAAGAGGGAGGAGGGACAGAGAGAGAGAGTGAGCAAAGGAGGGAATCCCATGAAGGCTCCATGCTGTCAGCACCAAGCCCGATGCTAAGCTCAATCTCACGAACCAGGAGATCATGACCTGAGCCGAAATCAAGAGCCACACACTTAACCCACTGAGCCACCCAGGTGTCCCTGCCAAATGTCTTTTAAGAGGGCTGTGTGGTCAAAACTATTAGCATAATAAAGCCAAGATACTGTTTAGCTTTTTTTTTTTTATTGTGTTAACCTTTGTACTGATGCCCCAAAACCACTGCTGAGTAAAGCTCTTGGTGCCTTAGCAAAATAGTTAATTTTTTAAATAATAGTGTTAATTATATAAATTGAAGTAACTTTTCTCCTAGATAAATTACAGGAGGACTTCTGATAAGCACACTCACATAAATCAATGAAGACACAAATGTAACTAAACGCTAATGTCTAGAAATATATGCTAAAGCAATGACCAGAAGGGCAACTGAGACAAGAGCCTGATATTACTTGTTGCCAGTAATACAGTTTGGATGTTCAAGCAAAAAATCAGAGTTTTGGAAAACGTGGTTCTGCCACCATTAGCTTGTCAGGTTTCTATTTCATAAAGCCTTTTTAAAATGAGAATTGGTGACACTAATGAACCTGTTAATAATTTTTTTCTGAAAGATCTGCAAAAGTCACTCAACTGGCATCTTCCAATGCATCTTCCAATGCATAGTGTTAAAAAAAAATCACACATGGGCAAAGGAGCCATCGGAAATCCGAAATGACTCATGGATCCTACTGTAACATGGTAGAAAAAATTCTTGATAGGATTTTGGATTCCATACCACAACTAACCTTCATGAAAATAGCACTTCCCATGCTATCAAAAATAGCACTTTTGCATAGAAAGAAGACATGTATAATTATCTGAAAAAGCTATTAAACTATTCTTCTCCAATTGGGTATCTGTGTGAAGTTGGATTTTCTTCATATATTACAGTCAAAACAATGTGTAATAGCAGATTGAAGGCAGAAGCAGAGGTGATCATCAAACTGTCTTCTATTAAGATAGACGTTAAATGTAAAACAATGCTATTCTTTTTGCCAAATGTTTTTTGTTTGGAGAAATATATTTATCTTATGTTATTTAGTGTAACATATAATTAGAGTAGTATTGTTATTTTTAAATGTGTTAATGAGGAAATATTTTTTATTAAAAATTTTTTAATGTTTATTTATTATTGAGATTGGAAGACATAGTGTGAGTGAGGGAAGGACAGAGAGAGAAAGAGAGACACAGAATACCAAAGAGTCTCCATTCAGGCTCTGAGCTGCCAGCACAGAGCCCGATGTGGGGCTCAAACTCGAGAATGGCGAGATCATGACCTGAGCCAAAGTCAGATGCTTAGCCAACTGAGCCACCCAGTCGCCCTGAGAAAAAATTTTTTTTCATTTTGAATACAATAATTATTGATGGGTATAATGCATCTAAACAAAGCTCTTTGGGGTCCTCAGTATTTTTAGGCATGTTAGGGCAACCTGAGATTAAAAAATAGTTTGAGGGATGCCTGGGTGGCTCAGTCGGTTAAGCGTCCAACTTCTAACTCTAGCTCAGGTCATGATCTTGCAGTTCGTGGGTTCGAGCCCCACATCAGGCTCTGTGCTCACAGCTCAGAGCCTGGAGTCTGTCTTCGAATTCTGTGTCTCCCTCTCTCTGCGACCCTCCCCTGCTCATACTCTCTCTCTTTCAAAAATAAATAAAAACATTAAAAAAAAATTAAAAAATTAGTTTGGAGACTTTGGACATATTCACATAAGAACATGGGCTCTGGGGCCTGGGTTCAAATTCTAAACACCATCTCTGAAGAGATGTCTAGCCTTGGACAAATTATTGCATTTTCTCTGCCTTCTATTTCCCATCATATAATAGGAATAAAAACAACGATCCCTCCCTCCTGGGATTGTAGTGAATGCTGAGCAGGTTAGTACAAGAAAGTTCCGAGAACACCGCCTGACAGTGTTAAACTCTTGTCTGATTTTGGAGTCCGTGTTCCTTCCGCTAGATTCCATTTTCCGAGAGTCATTTTCCTTATTTCTGAGATTTTTTTTATAAAAGTCTCTCTAGCTTAGCGATTTTATGCTTCTGATAATATATTCCCTACTGATTAAAAATACAGCACTACGGCATTCTAGCCAGAAATGGTGCTGGCTTAGAAAACAATGCTATTGGGGCACCTGGGTGGCTCAGTCGGTTAAGTGTCCGGCTTCAGCTTGGGTCATGATCTCACGGTTTGTGGGTTTGAGCCCCGCGTCAGGCTCTGTGCTGACAGCTAGCTCAGAGCCTGGAGCCTGCTTCGGATTCTGTGTCTCCCTCTCTCTCTGACCCCCTGCTTGTGCTGTCTCTGTCTGTCTCTCAAAAATAAATAAAAGACATAAAAAAAATTAAAAAAAAAAGAAAACAATGCTATTTGGCCTCTGAGCAGAGGATACTAGCACTGTGTAGACAAATAAAGCTACTTGAAAAGCTTACCCAGCTCTGCTATAGATTTAGAAGTGCTCTTCGGATGTGAACTTAGATATTTTCTTTTAGAATTTACTGACTCTGATCAAGTAGTTTCATTACGAGAGGTAGCGCCATGAACATGCTAACAAGCATCAAGTTGCATTCTGTTTTCCAGAAAATATTTATGGAGCCCCTAATGTGTGATAGGCGCTGTTCTGCATGTAGGAATAACACAGAAAGCAAACAATGGCAGGAATGTATATTCTGGGTGTGTCCTTCAGGGGAGAGACAAATAAGAAATAAGAAAAATATGAAGTATGGTCAAAGATCATAGGTATGGGAAGAAAAACAAAGGCAGGTTGAGGGGAAAGGACATGTGATGTGAGCTTGGGTTGCAATTTTCATCAGAGTGGCTGGGAAAGGCCTCAAGGCAGAAGTGATTCTGGAATAAAGGCCTGAAGAGTGAAGCATGTGGGTGTCTGGGGAAAAGAATTCCTAGCACAGGAAATCCAGGGGCAAAGGAAAGACAGGAATCTTCCTGGCATGTTACAGGGATGGTGAGGAGGCCCACGTGGCTGGAGTTGAGTGGGTGAGGCACGAGGCGATATGGTCGGCGTGGTAGGGGGTGGCAGATCACAGAGGGCCTTGTCGACTTTTGCACACTGATTTGGGAAACTGCTGGAGACTCCTGAGCAGGGAAGTGACCTGCAGAAGCAGAGAGTCCGATGAGGATATTTATGGCAATAAAGGTGGCAAGAAATCCTGGTGGTGTGAGTCCCCGCGGCAGCAGTGGAGGTGGTGACACACAGGCAGATTCCAGATCTATTTTGAAGTTCGAGCCAACAGGATTTGCTAACAGATGGGACTTGTGGTTTGAGAGAAAGAACGGAGCTCAGGATTGCTCTAAAGCCCAGCAGACTGGAAAGGTGGAATGCCAAGAACCGAGACAAGGAAGACTGGAGAAAGGGGCAGTTTTGGGAGGAGCAGTGGGGAGCACAGAGCTTGGGTTCGAGTCCATGAATTTTGGGATGCCTACTAGACATCTTTCGGATACACTCAAGAATAATCCCAGTCAATAAACATGGCTGATAGATTGTTAGGAATTACTTAAAAAAAAAAAAAAAAGAAAGAGAAGGTGGCTGAATTTCTTTTTTTTGGAAAAAACCAGAAAAGCCTGGAAAACTTACATGTAAGTTTTTTTTTTTTCCTTAATGTCATTCTAGTGCAGTTCCAGAACTTTACGCTCTGTGCCAGGTGCGGTCTTATTAAAGTTTTGGAAGAAAAGATGATCTGTTTTGAGACACAATGCCTCTACTTATGGAACCAGAACTAACTCAGCTCTCACTCCCCTGCGGACAGGGGTCTCTAATTGGCCATCCATGCCTGTCTTCATTGGCTTGGCAAGTGAATTTCCAAAGCTCGCCTGTTCATTGCTCCCACAGCATCTGGGTTTCAGATGCATTTTAATTTTTCATAGCTCCTTTTGCCTTTCTCACAAATGTAACTTTCTCTACAGCACCCTTCCCTTCTCACCAACGCTGTTGTTGAGTCTGGCTGGTCCACTGGTCCACTGTCATTAATAATGAAAACAGCATTTCCCAATTTAGTATCATCTGCAGATTGCATTAATGTGCTGTTTGTATTTTTGTCCAGATATTTCCAAAGGATGTCCAATAATGTGGATAATTCTCTCACAATTATAGTGAGGGAAAGGCTAGCTTTTTTTTTTTTTTTTGAGGCTAAAAAGGGACATGCTTTCTGTTGTTGTTTTTAATAGCTCATGTGCTTTGGAAACAGATAAGAAAAAAGAGCCGGTATATCTATCTATCTATCTATCTATCTATCTATCTATCTATCTATCTATCTACTTTTTTAGGAGGATGCCAATCCATTTGTGGATTGGGGAGAACTAGCAAGAAGCTCAAGTAGGATGTCCCTCATCCATATTATGCCTCATGTATTTTCAAAACAAACATGAACAAGAAATGCAGATTGCATAACCTGAAATCTCTTTAGCTTCACCAGATGCCAGTAAGTGAATGCAATGGCACAATAAAATACACTAAAGTGTTTTGACACAATTAACATGTCTGTTTCTCCTTAATGAGCCAAACTGGGGGTTTCCAGCCATACAGAGCCAGGGCAGGGCTGTCAAATGGCCAGATGTGTCCCATGCTTGTAAGGAGAATTTACATAATGGATCATGTGAATACTTGTCTGCATGTCAACAGCGATGCAAACATGACATCTCTCGGCTTGCGAGTTGCTCTAACTCTTGTGTGCAGAGACATTTACAGAGTCATAGGATAGGGCTTGGAAAGGAACTTTGAACTGGGAATACATTTCATGGCTCAGCTGCTGGCTGAAGACTGCAGGAAGGATTTCACTCTCGGCAGCTACGTGAATCCATGGGGTACGACCATTCTATTTCCGTTCTGCACAGCTGGCTGACTGAGAAGCTTTCTCTTTCTCTTCTCGGAGCCGAGAGACATAGCTTTACTGATCTTGGAATGACAATTGCCAGCTCTCTTGATGATTTTTTTTTCTCTCAACTAGGATATTTCTTCTGATGTAGGTAATTCCTCACTTCAAGATTATTTTTGGCTAATGTATGAGGTTTTATTTTTTCCTTTTTCTTTCTATGGTTGCTTGGAACATCCATTAAGTTGGGTAAGCGTCATCAAAAAATGAAGATTTAGTATAAGGATGCAGAGGTGTTGCCATGGAATTGTGAGCAGGAATATAGTGAGGGCTTGGAAAAGTCTAGAATAGTGAACTGTAGGGATGGCAGGAACCAGGGAGTACGCACTCTCTTCCATCTCTGCTTGTATCTGCACAATTGCTTCATTTTTATTTATTTTATTTTTGTCCCAGGAGACTCATCTTCTCTGCTCCTTATTCCATGTGGTGGAGGAAGGATGCCCACCCACAGCTTCCGAGGCCACATGTTACAGCTCCACACACACAAAATGACCAGATCAATTCCATTCTCTATCTCTTGGCTCTAACTCCAGATTCCTGGGAAAAACTGGGCCACCTCACTTCAGGCTTCCACCCCTGGTTCAGTTGGCCATGAAGTCCCCAAGGATGGCTTCTGTCAGTCCACTGCTTTGGGTTAAGTAAAAACTAAGGGAATTATTGTGAGCAGTTCAGAGACTTTAAAAAATGTGTACTATTATTGTAGGAAAATGCCCAGGGACAAATAGATTTGGATAAAGAAAAAGAACAGGATGCTAGAAAGGTACATCCTAATCTTATTTTTCCTACAGAGTAGGAGGCAGTATTCCAAACATCTCACTCCCCAGAAACTGTCAAATAATCTTCAGGAGCAGCTAAGCAGATGGGTTGAAAAATGATCAGGCTCATCCTAAGTTTTCAACACCTTGAAAACATCAGGCGTGGCCTTTGCTACCTAATTTCAACCATGATACACCTTCCCTCTGATTATGTGCGGGCGGAGAATGTAATGTCTTCAGCAAACACATTTCAAGTACTTGTGAAGTCTGACAACCAAAGACAGAAGTGTGAAACCTGATGGTCCTTTTGGTTCAGGACTTTGACACGTGGACGGATATCGGTTTGCAAGGATTCCATTTAATTTATTCGATGAATATTTTCCAAGAAATTTTTCTGACATGCCAGATGAGCTGTTAGGTAGTTATAGTTAGGACTTTTTGGTTGAAGATGCCTAAAAACTTAAGTGTATCAGATCTATACTTGAAAAACTTGGAGTAGCAATGGCTAAACCAAACAGTTGAAGCAATGTCATTAGGATTTGTCCTCTTTGAATATTTTTACTCTAATTTCTTCTGTGTCTATATCACTATTATATAGGACTCTCTACATGATGACTCCAGATTTTATACTGTCTGATTCAAATTAAAAACAAAAAGAAAAGACTCCCTTTTCCTCCATCTCAGAGACACCTCCTGTCTCCAACTCCTTTCTCTTGTTCATTCCAGTAAATGCCCAAGGATTAGCCTCATTTGACTATGATTAGTCATGGACCTATTCCTAAGCCAACCATTGAGTCCAGAGGAGGTGGAACTTTGATTGGCCGAGCTGGGTCACAAGGGTAATCCTGGAGGGGGAATAGAGAGTGCTCTGATCTAACTACAAGGGATTGAGAGTGGGGGAGGGGGTTTTCCCAAAGGAAACTTAGGACCCTGACACTCAGAAGAGGAGTAGATGCTGTTAGGGCAAACCCCATAATGTTTCCTCCATAGGCTAAGGAAGACAGAGAAACACACACAAGTTATCCTCACAGACACGTCATGGTAATAGGTGTCCTAGATGACATATTTGGAGAACAAAGGTGAGAAACCATTAATTCCTGAGAAGTTCAGGAATGGAGTTTTTTCAGAAAAGATAACATCTGCGGTAGGCCTGGAATAATATGAGGATTTTGACTGGTAAAAATGGTAGGTGACAGGGAGTTCGGGAGAGGATATTCTAGGCAGAGAGAGCAATATGAAAAGACATGGTGCGATGTCTAAGGGGTAGTGTATTTTGGAAGATATTACCAGAGTGTACTGAGAATGTGTAGGTTAATATAAATATAACATTTCTGACCTTTGAGGACTGGTATCACTATATATGTATATTAATTGAAGAGTCACATATAGAAGGCTTTAGGTCTCAAATTATAGACAAGCATGGACATGTTATGTGCAAGGGTGAAATCAGCAAGGACTTAGAATTCAGTCAGACTTGGTCTGACTCTTGCCATAGCCACCTACTAGCTATATGGTTCTAGAGAAGTCACTTAGGTTGTTTAGCCCTTGCATTTTTATCTGTAGGATGGTGATATGTCTATGGTGTATTGTGCTTCTGAAAAAACTGAGCTGACATATACAAGTCACTCAAAATGTCATCTGGGAGGTAATAGACACTCAGTAAGTACTAGTTACTCTCTCTTCCATTCCCCATGTAGACACTTACAGTGTTTCTCATAAGGACATGAAATTGATTTGCTTCAGTGTGTATGTCGTACCCACTTCCTTGTTACCCACAGTTTTCAGAGCATTGCTCTGACTGGGCTGTGCATAAATACTGGGAGCTGAAAAATGCCCTTCGCCCCCACAGATCCACACTCTACCTTTCTCCAGTCTGACTGGTGTCTCAGGAGGCTGGCCTTCAAGGATTGTATTAACAAATTCTCCTGTCCTCTGGCTAATGGTGGGCTCAGCAAAATAGATCACAGGAGATGGAGGTAGGAAAGAATAAATTGGAGCTTTCATTTTCCAGATTCCCTTCCTGTAGAGTGGTCATGGTTCTTTTCAGACAGACTCCCCCACCCACATACTAACTCCCCCACCGCCTCTCTCTCTCATTTACATCAGGCCTAGAAATATACAGCCTGGCAACATTTACTAGCTATTTTTGTCCATTAGGGCTGGTATAATTAAATACTATAGACTGGGTGACTTCTAAACAACAGAAATTTATTTCTCACAATTCTGCACACTGGGAAGTCTGAGGTCAAGGTGGTACCATTAGATCTGGTGTTTGGTGAGGGCTTCCTAGTTCACAGATGGTCATCTTTTTGCTGGGTTCTTACATGGTGGAAGGGGCAAGGAATCTCTCTCAAGTGTCATAGAAGACGGGCACCAGTACCAGTCATGAAGGCTTCCATCTCATGACTTAGTCACTTCTCCAAAGCCCTACCTCAGAGTATTGTCACATTGGGCATTACGTTTTCAACATATAAATTTGGGAGATAACACAAACATGTAATTGATAGCACAAGCCCCAAGGTATGGCATGATCACTTGTAGTATCTTTATGCCCTGACCATGCCTTTGTTAATTACTCTTTTATTAACACCTCCTCAAGTTACCCATCGTGACTCTATTATTGTTTTCCTACAGGAACCCTGATTTGTCCTGATATCAAGGAAGAACTTGATGCCATCACTGCTCTAATTTGATAAGAACCCTTCTAAAACAAACTGCTATAAATTCTTGCCTGTGTAGGTAGGGGAAAAACTCTCCAGGCTGAATGGAGGCATTTTGGTTAAACATAGCTAATGTTTAAAATAATTCCCCTTCTTAGGAAGACTTGCACTCCTGTATGAAGCATGGTTGTGCTTCCTGCATTTGGATTCCAGATATTATACAAGGTTTGGTAATGAACTTGATATAAGAAACAGCATAAGATTCATTACTCCCGGGGTTGAATGGGAGGATGGGAGGTGTAATAACTTAAGTCCTATTCATTTCCTGTTGTAATGAGTTTTGGATCATTTTTGGGTCTCAAGTTATTCCATGTAGAATGTCAGCCATTCTGAAGGCTGAAAAACTCCCCTCTTCTCTTTAGATATTGACACCAAATCCTATAAGAACAACTCTGTTAGACCTCTGAAAGGCAAATTGTGTCAAAGGAACAAAGTAGGGAAGTAGATCATAAGGAATCAAGTGTCCATGGCATACCTTTGAATCAGACCACTTTTACACCATCCAAGGCCATCAATTCTAAGAAAACTACTAAGGTGAATCATAAGGATTGCTATCATCCTACTATATTCTGACTTACAAAATGGCAATTTCCTTTGGCTCAACTAACAAGATGATTCCTGCTGTTCTTTAAAAGAACCTGACCTTCATTTACATCCTTGTTTCTTGAGAGAATTTTCTCCTCACTTTGGTAAATTCCACATTTTTCTCCATTGGTTTTGTTGATAAAATATCTGATAGATGAGGGTACAAACATTGCTATAATATTTCATATTTTTATTAAAAAATTTTTAATGTTTATTTTTGAGAGAGAGAGAAAGACAGAGCGTGAGTAGGAGAGGGGTAGAGAGAGGAAGACACAGAATCTCAACCAGGCTCTAGGCTCTGATCTATCAGCACAGAGCCTGATGCAGGACTCAAATCCACAAATCATGAGATCATGACCTGAGCTGAAGTTGGGTGCTTAGCCAACTAAGTACCCTGGCACCCCATATAATATTTAATTTTTTATTAGGGTATTGCTTATATAAATAGCAGTGACTCTGTTCACTATTTTTACTATATGAGGATTTCTGATAAATACCTTCACACAAATCAACACAATTCCAGAAAGTAAAGACCCAATTGTCACTGGAAATGAATGCCTGGACATATATAACTTATTATTGATCACAGAAGCCTTTGGACCAATACCTGTTGGCTATTAAAAATTCTACGTTCAGGGGCACTTGGGTGGCTCAGCCGGTTAAGCAGCTGACTTTGCCTCAGGTCATGATCTCGCAGTTCATGGGTTTGAGCCCCACATGGGGCTCTGTGCTGACAGCTAAGAGCCTGGAGCCTGCTTCAGATTCTGTGTCTCCCTCTCTCTCTGCACACACCCCCCACTCACACTCTGTCTCTCTCTCTCAAAAAATAAAATAAAGACATAAAAAATTTAAAAAATTCTACACTTAGTCTTTATTTATTTAGAAAAACACCTACTCTTACCAATTAACCCTTTTATTCTGCCATCTACTTTGAGTAACTTTAAATAACTGTACTTCCGTAAACTAGGGGACAGCTTACTAATCTTCAACCAATAGTAATGCATCCTTTCCAATGCTGGCTTGTACACTGTCAAGATTTAAGCTTCAAAAGAGGTGTTTTATTTAAGGCCAAAAAGGACCAGGCAATTACACACAAGCCAAGATTATGAAATGAATAAATCCACTCCTGGGAAGAGTGATGAGGCTTTATTACTATGGGGTTGGCAGTTCCCTCTAATGGACTATGTCTAGCTTTTGGAGAAAGTTAAAAATAAAGTCATCTTCTGAAACTAAAGCTAAGAAAATTAACAAAATATCATGAATTTAATTCTTTGAAAAAGTAGGATACCAAATGATAATCTATGGTGTATTATTTACAAGTCATCATATCTTTAAAGGTATCTACAGAAAAAAACTTAGCAAAATCTCTTCTAAACATATGTAAAATATAACTATAGTCCTGTTATGTTATAAAAGGCGACTTGAGACCAAAAGCTGTGTGTAATTTCCACAACAGTCCTTGTACAAAATATTTTGCTCCATTGTCATATCATATTGCTACAACATTTTTAAATAGGAAAATATGATTTCTGGTTTTGTAGGTATATGAGTTTCCCATAGCTGCTATAACAAATTACTTCAAACGTCTTAGCTTACAACAGCAGGAATTTATCCTCTTACCGGTCTGCAAGCTCAAAGTCTGAAATCAAATTCACCGAGCTGAAATTAAGGTGTCAGTAGGTCCATGCTCCCTCCAGAGCATCTAGGGGAAAACCTATTTCTTCCCTCTTCTAGCGCCTGGTACCTTCCAGAGTTCCCTGGTTTATGGTGGCATTAATCCAAGCTCCAAGGCCAGCATCTTCAAATCTCTCGCTGCTGTATTTTCATATCACCTTTTCCTGTGTGTATTTCTGATTCCCCTTTGCCTAGCTCTTACAAGGATATGTGTGATTGCATTGAGAATTCACCCAGATAATCCGAAATAATTCTCCTATCTGAAGATCCTGAACTTAACCAAACGCCTGAAAAGACATTTTTTCCCATACAAGGTAACATGTCCGGACACCAGGGATTAGGACATGAATAATGTTTGGGGGGAGGGCATTTTTCAGACTATCATAATAAGGAATTGTAGATAAAGCTGACTAGTGAACAGAAAAAACTACAAGTTAGAAAACTGGGGGCAGGCCCAATGGTTTGTCACAGTCGATACATGTTTTGTTGGGCAGCCACTTCTTTGAGAATCATTTTTGTCATCTGCGATACTGGTAACAATTTAGGGAAAGAGATGTTCCCTAAGGCTCCTTTAGGCATAGACAGGACACATCTATCTGCATGGATCATTCACTAAGGGTAGGTAGAAAGGCAGAGACAGAAAAACAGATAGGGAGAGGAAGAGAAGGAAAGAGGGAGAGAGTGAGAGACAGACCTTATGTTTGGGGTATTTCCAGGATACAAACTGGTCAACAAACCAGAAAGGCACCAGAACAGTGGAATCAGGGGAGGTGTCCTGTTGGTATCACACATCCTGCATAACCAGGGGCAGTGCCTTGTGTTCAGATTCGGAACTAACAAGCATCTTTTTATTAATTCTATGTTCTGACTGCCTTGATTTCATGAAGTCCTGACCCCTGGAAAAGATATATCTTCTATTGCAAATTGATGAATTGCCATTCTGGCTAAGGAGCCAAACTTCAGTGATTTGTTTAGGCCTGACCACTACAAATTGAACTAATGAAATGTAGTTGCCTAGTGGCCTCCAATTTGAGTTACCCTAGTGAGCTCTATCCTGAAAGAGCCTGGCATTTATTATTTTACTTAACATTCACTGATCAGGTACAAATAACAATAAAAACGGTACCTCACATGCATTGAGACTCACTCTATGCAGGCATAGGGCTAAACAAACACAACATGAACTGTGTCATTCGCTCTCTCTAAGATCTCATTCAACAAATCATCATCTGATATCTGCTGTGTGCCAGGCATGTGATTGATGATGGGGATATAAGGATGAGGAGGACCTTGATTTAAAGTAACTTAATGTCTAGGGGTGCCTGGGTGGCTCACTGGGCTAAGTATCCAATTTCAGCTCAGATCATGATATCGTGGTCCGTGAGTTCAAAAGTCCGTGTCAGGCTCGGTGCTGACACCTCAGTGTCTGAGACCTGCTTCAGAATCTGTGTCTCCTTCTCTCCTTGCCTCTCTCTCTCTCTCTCTCTCTCTCTCTCTCTCTCTCAAAAAGCAATCATTAAAAAAAGAGTTTTAAAGTCACTTAATGTCGAAAAAGAGGAGACAACTATTAAGCAAAGAATTACAGAATATGCATAACATTTACAGCTGTATTAAATGCTACTAGCAGAGGTACATGGTTGCCTTCATACTCACTGAAGAAATAAATCACTTTGAGAGAAAATTGCATAATTTGCCCCAGGTCACAATCTATGTAAAGAAAAAAAGAGCCCGACTTGGAATTCTCATTGGTGACTGTTCTGCTATGCCTTGCCCCATGCCTGATTTCTCGATCACTATTTGACGTAACATGCTTGCCTTTTTTGTTGGCAATCTGTAAGTAGTCATTTTCCCACCGTGACTGCTTGGCTCCGGAGTTCACTTTTATTGACTTGATGGAACATTCCTAGTATGTGGAAATTCTAAAAAGAACCCTCAAGCCATTCCTGAAGTCTACGACACAGACTTGCTATCGCGTTCTATTAAGAGTTTGATTCCAGGCCCACTTCTGAAAAGTGAAATTGTGTACTTGGTAAATTCCTGAAACTGACAAGAACCCTTTGGCTATTATTCAAAAATGTCTAATACCATGAACTAAAGTGGTGAGTTATTTCCGCACTCCACACACAACCCCCCACCCTTCAAAGTAGAGTGCTAAACTGTGTTTACCACTGGGTACAAAGCCATTTCCCCTTGAAGATAATGTGAAATAATTTGATAATGATGGTGGATTGGAAAGCTATGTTGATACAAATCTATTTAAATCTGCTATGCTTTAAGAAATTTGTTCTAACTGACCACATTTGTATGCCATAAACTATTTGTATAGGATTTTTAAATTAAACTTCACACACCGTTAACTAGATACGGCATTAGTAAACACAACCATTTCCTTTATATTAACGTAGCTACACTAAGAGTGAATTCACTGTAAGCTTATTTGTTTCCCTAAAGTATAGTCACCTCTTCATATATAACCAATACATTTTTGTGTAGGTAAAGCCAGAAAAAGCCAATATTCACCATGGATTTTATATTTCCTGTAAGTAAATGCAAACAGAAATGTTGGCTTTACATCCACTTTAATTAAAAAGAAAGCAGCTCTGGTTTTAAGTCTTTTTTTTCCATTAGAAGCAGGATCATAATATAATACAAATTAGTCATTTAAAAAACTTGCCATTTTATTTTTTATGTTTTTATATTTGAGAAAAATTATGAATATAACTTAAAGAGGCAACGTATTTTTTTCTCTTTTGAATACAGGATCCATTTTGAAGAGCTTTTCTCTGAGCTGCTCGCTGGCAAATTAGTTAGCAAATCAAGGAGCGACTCCCTGGACTTGGATGCCATCACACACTCAACAGCAAAGGTGTTGATGGCATAAATAACACAATTCGAATTGAGACACCAACTATTCAATTGCCCAGTCACATCTAAATTGGTGACATATGCCCTTAATTCCGAGGAATTTGCTCTTCTACTCATCATTTCTTTCCATATATCTCTATAATCTGGTTTCGCAGAAAATTCCTGAGAAATCATTTTCATTCTGCATAGAACTGGTCAGGCCTATTTTAGAAATCCTAAAGTAAATACTTCTAATCCCTGTCCTCTTTAAGTGATCAGTCAAAGGGGACATGACATGTTCTTTTAAGTGCCAAACAGCTGTTTTGTTTCCCAATTAAGGGAGAGCACTGTAAATGATAATTCTAAATAAATATATAAGTAATCTACTGATAAGCACAATGTAAATATTTATGGTGATTAGGGAAACAAATGTACACATATTTGAATATTCCCCAGGGGCTGACATCCTTCCATTGTAAGCCTTTGCCAGAAAAAGTCTCTTTGGTGGATTCTGCTGAGGAAGTGGGGTGTTTTGCTGTAATCTGGCTCAGCCTCTGGAAGATACATACAGGAGGGAGAGTCCAAGGAAAGGAAGGCTTTCAGCAAACTGCCTTCCAAAAGACACTGGATTCCCTGTCCTCTTGGTTTCAAATCCTGGGTAGGGTGAGACTAGATGTCCCCTTGGCACTAAGGGACAGAAGACAGAGTTTGCAGGAGCCTGGGCAATCTGTCTTTCCAATGAGAGCCCTATTTTGGTTTTCATGTAAACATGGCAACAACAGAGATTCAAAACATTGCTTCAGTGTGAGGACATTTTTTTTCAGATAAAGTTTTACTTCATAAAGCACATAAAAAGAATAAAAGACTATTCTATGGGGGAAAAAAAAGACTATGCAAAGCAATATTGCCACTAATTTTATGTAAACCTTTGTTTGAATTTAGGCCATAATTGTCTAGGCCTTCATTATTTCATCATTAAAAATGGATCGTCCCTTCTGGCTCTCTCATTCTGTGCTTTAGAAGACAGTTTGGACATCCAAGCACGATACATACTTCCACTTTAAAAAAGATTGATAATTTTTGATTATAAAAATAATCAGTAATCATTATAGGTCAAAGGTGAAGGATTCAAAGACAAAAATCACCTCTTTTTCCATTATCCATGGAATATAGTGCATACTATATATTCATATGCATCCACAGTGTATTCACTATACATTATACATATATACTGTATATATATGTGTGTGTGTATAGACACACAGACGTTTACATATATAGAGACTATATGGAATATATACATTTAGTATTTTAAAATGTGTATTGATTTATTTTGAGACAGAGAGAGAGAGAGAGAGAAAGAAAGAATTCCAAGCAGGCTCCATGCTTGGCACAGAGCCCAACATGGGGCTCAATCTCACAACTGAGATTGTGACCTGAGCCAAAAACAAGACTCAGATGTTTTACTGACTGAGCCACACAGGCACCCCCAGAATATATACATTTAAATCCTGCTTCTGTGGTCTTGCTGTTGTGAACATTTCTCCTGCTATTAAGTACTGCAGGAAAGTGTGATTTTTAATGCTGTGCAATATCCCATTGTATGGATGAATCATACTACCCTTAAGGGTAATTATTGTGAGACATTTAGGTAGCTTCTAATATAAATGGTCTCTTATCAAACGCCTGTCCCTGTGGTGTTTTAGTCTCTCACACTCTGTTATCTCTTGTGGTTGATGCAAATGCTAAGCCTAGGAAGACAGGAAGATGCAGCTTTGAAACCCTCTCTTGGCACTTGCTAACAGGGTGATCTCTGGAGAGGTTTAACTTCTTGGAGATCTTAGTTTCTCAATTTGCCAAACAGAGACCACAAGCCCTGTGTTTCGAGGCCATTGTAAAGATGGGTCGAGATGTCTGTCAAGTGTCAGCCACACAGAAGCCTTCTCGTAAGAATAAGGCTTTTTCTTTTTTAAAAATTTTTTAAGTTGATTTTACTTTTTTAAAAAATTTATTTATTTAAATTCATGTTAGTTACCATACAGTGTAGTATTGGCTTCAGGAACAGAACCCAATGATACATCACTTACATAGAACACCCAGTGCTCATCCCAAATACCCTCCTTAATGCCCATCACCCACTCAGCCTATCCCCCCCTCCTCCCCTCCAACAACCCACCATTTGTTCTCTGTATTCAAGAATCTCTTATGGTTTGTCTCCCTCTCCATTTTTATCTTATTTTTCCTTCCCTTCCCCTATTTTCATCTGTTGTGTTTCTTAAATTCCACATATGAATGAAATCTTATGATACATGTCTTTTTCTGCCTGACTTATTTTGCTTAGCATAAAACACTCTAGTTCGATCCTATTTGAGAGAGAGAGAGAGAGAGAAAGAGAGAGAGAGAGAGAGAGCACTCATGTGCAAGCAGGCAGGGAGGGGCAAGAGAGGGAGAGAGAGAAGCTCAAGAGGGTTCCACACTGTCGGTGCAGAGCCTGACTTGGCCCGAACCCAGAAACCATGAGATCAAGACCCGAGCAGCAACCAAGAGTTGGATGCTTAACGAACGGAGCCACCCAGGCATCCCTCTCTCTATTTCTTAATACAGGAGTCCAAGGTCCCCATTATTAGGTGTCAGGGTGTCTTTGAAAACCCCTGAAATTGTGTGCGAAATTCTGTATGTCCAGATATTTTTTTTCAAGGAAAAATCTCCATAAGTATAAGCAGGATTGCAAATCTCCTTCCCTCTCCAGGACTTTCCATTTTGCGATGAAACCACAGGACTGGTATTTCCCTGGTCCCTAAGGACTGCCATTTCCCTGGTCCCTAAGGACTGTCATATTGGCTCTGATTTCTCTTTGACTATCTCTCTCATCTGTGGGTGAGCTGACTGTTCAACATAAACCCAGCCTGACGCACAGTCTCTATGCTGACATTCCAGAGCACACAGCCTATTATCTGACACAAGAAACACTCAATCAATGTTACTTGCTGCTGATATTATTGTCTTCATGAGAAAAATTTTAGGAGAGGGGCATTCATCTTAAATGACTAACTTGATCGTGGAAGGCATATTGTACATGAATGGATAGCGCTCTCGCTCTCTCTCACTCGCTTTAGCCCCCTTGCTTTCTTTCAATACTGAGACCTGTATGGATTTGGTCAAATCCTGAAACATTTCCAGGTTCCATTTATCTTATGTAGGTTTATAAAGGGATTAAGTGAGCCAGAGATTACAACTTCTTTCATACAATAAAAAAAAAAAAAGAGGGATGTGTGCAGGAAAGAGGAATTTGGCATGAGGCAAACATCAGTATAAAACAGGATGATGACCCATCTGTCTTGAATAATATAGACCACAAGTTGACTAGCAAAGGGGAAACTATTGAGATTCCTTCCAACTTTTTGATTCTCTGATCTTACAGATGGTCCATTTGACTGATATCTCAAAAGTAAGTATCTTTCTGAATGTCCATTATGTAATAGCGCTGTTCAGGCCAATGAATAAAACAAAGTAAAGTTCCAAGAGCAGGTAACTGATGCCACTGTCTGTTTTTTAAATCACTGACTCCTAAAATATTTGATGTGTGCCTTTCTGTTCACAGTAGGAGTACTCCATGACTTCATTCAAAGGGGAAAAGAAGTGGATTTGTCTATGTGGGGGTGGGGTGGGAGGGTGTTACTGGTACTTCTAGAAATATGTGGTAGTTAATTCAGATAATCAGAAAAGAATAATGAAGGAAACAGAGCCTGGACTCACTTTATCCTTAGATTGCCTTAGGGAAGTGAATGCTTTGACAAGACACAATTTGAGTCTTTTCTGTTTTGTTTATTTTTAAGTTTATTTATTTTAGAGAGAGAGAGAGAGAGAGAGAGAGAGAGAGAGAGAACCTCAAGCAGGCTCTGCACTGTCAGCACGCAGCCCGACATGGGGCTCGAACTCATAAATTGTGCAATCATGACCTGGGCTAAATTCAAGAGTGGGATGCTCTGTGGACTGAGCCACCCAGATGCCCCGGGACCCAATGTGTTGTAAGCAAGCTGGTTTGTTCAGCAGCAGGGCTAAGGAACTCACTCTGTGTGGAAAATTTATCTGTATCGTTCTGCCTTGTATTTTCTGAATCCAAAGCAGAGGTCATATTCCAAGTCTTAGAGCCTGGTTCTACCTAAGTCAGTTAAAACAAGCTCCCCCCCCCCCCTTTTTCCTATTTTCCCCCTGCCATTTACCCTCATCTACTGGAGTATGTTATTACAGTACGGCCCCTAGTGAGTCATGCCTTCTGCATCCATGCTTTTGTGCAGTTGCCTCCTATACTGACGGGGCTTGGCTGCTTGACTGACTTTGAGCAAAGGGACATCAGAACATGCAGCGCAAGTGGAGGTTTGTGTCATTGGGGCATGACCCTCCGCCTGCTAATACCATATGAAGAAGCTCAGTCTGTCTTTCTGGAGACATAGGAGTTATGAGCTACAGCCAGCACTAAGTGCCACCAATGACAGTGAGGCCATCCAACCACAGTTAGGCCACTAAATCACTGCAGTTTCACACATGATTCCAGCTGAGACCTGCAGAGAAACTATCTAGCTAACTCCAGGCCCAGAGTGCTGATCCCAGAGCACAGTGCTGACCCCAAATCATGAGCAAAGTGAATAGTTTTAAGCATTGGATGCATCAAAAGGCAACTGAGACATCTAATTCTGACTGGGAAGAGACTGGCTGATCTGAGGACTGCTAGCTGTTTACTTCATATTCATGCAGTTGACTTCTCTGTAGAATTCACGAGGAGCTGAGCGATGAGACAGTGGGGCAAACAGAGGAAGGCAGAGAGAGATAGGATAGCAGGAATAAAAGAGATGGCTTTTCTTTTCTCAGGCCTTTCTCTTCCCCATTTAGCTCTTCTTTGGATGGTTATGCTAGATTCTGTTTGGCTGGGTTGCTGAGCAGAATGTTAATAGTAGGTAAATAAAACCTGCTTCTCCACCGCAGGCACTGTTTCTTTCGAAGGTTGCTTGAAGGAGCCAAGCCTTCTGTTTGAGTCACACATTGGAACACCAAGGGGTTGTCTGTTAATGGAATGTCACTGGGTTCTGCGGTATGAAATTAAACATTTCATCACAGCCCAGACTCTACTTATGTCTGATGTTCTAAAACATGAACTACTATCCATCCCTGGCACAAATCAATGTGTGGTTTTTCCAAAGTAAGTTTTGGGGTTTTTCTCTCTCTCTTCAACTAGAATATAAGTAGTTACCCACTAAGTGATACAAATTCCTTTCCTTTAGCAAATTTAATAGTAAGCTTAGAATGTTTGAAAACCTTAATCCTTATGTTTAAGTTAACATAAGGAATTACTGTTTAAGTTCAAATATAAATATACAGTAAAATAAAATAAAATAAAATAGATAATGTCCTCTCGGTCTTTAAGTTTTAAAGTGTTTCCCAACACATTAAATTTAAGTTTAACTAATGTATCATATTTAGGATATTCATCTGAAAATTGAATATATCTTCCTGCTTTCATATGTCAAATGTCCCCATTTTTCCTCAAAACTATAATCTGGAAAGGATGAAAATATATTGGTAGAAGTGCCCCACTATCCTCTACCTCAACTATTATGTAATGAAGAATAGTCTGGAATTTAAAAACAATTGTTTTGTTAGTGTTAACAGCTGGTAGGTTCTTCAAAAGAAGACTCCTAAAATTCCATGGATGGACAAATGACCCGAATAAAGAAATGAGCAAACTTTCCCAAGGGCTTCCTTGGGCTGGTAGCGTTACTTAGAATGGCAGCTGACAAAGTTTTCAATAATGTCAACTCAGCTGGTTCTAAAATGCCATGGGCCCCAAACTTAATTAAAAGTGTTAACAATTTAGTAGTCGTTATTAGAACATATTCTCCCTACATACCTTCAGTAACCTGGTCACAACTGTTAGAAACCAATAACCCTCTCACTTTGTTTTCCTACTAAAGTCATCATACCCTTTGTCACTTCTTCTACTATGTTGCTTCCAAACTGCGCAGACTCCAAAACCCGCACAGATGGATTGCACAGAGTTCCTCCAGCAACATCCTTTTCCTTTCTTGGGATGACAGCAAATAAGCAAGGCTTTTTGATATTTATGGAGGCGGAAAATGTGCGCATTTTGGTGATTTTCCATCAAGTTACTTTTGTCAAGTCCCTCCACACATGAGTGAAGTGAGCTAGGCTTCCTGATGGAATGGGTAGATCCAGAAGGAACATGAAAAATCCTCAATTTGTCCCAGCATTTTATGTTTTGGAAACTGAAGGCTGTAGATGGGAAATGGGTTACGAGTATCACATCATCTAACTGTGGTCTTCCTATATCATTATCGTATCACCATACAGAAATGAGAGATTTTGTATCTTTGCATCTAGAGTTGAGGTAACCATGCCAACCTTGTAAGTCAAATCCCAGTTCTAAACATAGTCATTAATGATCAAGAACAAACATCAAGTATTCTTAAAAGATAAGAGTAGATGTGTATTAGGCACCTACCTAACGTCTTATGTATATTCCATACAGATCAAATTTTAGTGATTTTTTTTCTCTGTTCTGTATGACATTATAGATGAATGGGTAATAGCCAGGAGTGTTAGCTCCTTGGTCAGGTTGCTGCTCAGGAAGGAAACTCTGCCACCCTTCTGCTCTGTCCCAGAGTAGATGCAGTAACCTGATCAGAGCCCCCCTTCCCACTGATTCTCATTGGAGCCTTAGCATTCTTCTGAAGATACCACTTCCAATATCACATCCACATCAAGTAGCTCCAAATGATACTTAGTTATTATGCTTGAAGATCAGGATCTGTGTCCTGTTCACCTCTGTACCCCCCAACCAAGACTCTAATAGTGTTTTGTGCCTCAGAGATATTCAGTAAATATACCAAAAACATGCAATCAACTTAACACCAATGGGATAATTACAAGAGAACAACAAGGGGAAGATTAGAGGTTGGGGATTGCTGTTTATTCTGAAAGTCCCCGGGCTCTCTGAAACCTCTTGTGGGGTTGCTGAAAGAAACAGCTCAAAGGACCAGGTTTATACTAGGTCAGAGAGACAACTTGGCCCATCAGAGCTCCCTTTGTAGTTAACACAAGAGCACTGAGTAGTGTGGGTCAAGGGGCACCTGGACCTGAGCTGGAGTCATGTGGTTCTACTCGGAGATTCCAAGTCAGTGGCGCCAGTGGGGGTTTCCTCAGTTACTCCAGACCAGTATCCCTCCTTGGCCTTGGTTCTGGATCTTTGTGGCTGAACACTCGCTCACCCCAGCTCCACATGAATAATTCAGGGAGGTGGTCCAACGCCAAAAGCCGCCCCAGGGCCCCAATTCCATTCTCAGCTCTGAAATGGGCTTTACTTAGTGGCACCAAGAGTCAGGAAGAACATGGATGATGACTCACCATCATATCCCTCAAGAGGAGGAAAAAAGCCCATGGGGAAGAGATTAGCATTTGTCTCCTCCCAAGTTAAGATATAAAATAATCATCAAAATAAGCTCATTGGTAATAAAATTAGAGATGATAAATCTAATTGGACCTAGTTAGGCCCGTGAAATGTTTCATTATTTTTAATCGGCTAGCTCTGAATGTAGCTTTGCATCCACTTCCCCCCCAAAATAGAAATGGCAAAGCTCAAGTCAGAGGCCCTATGATGGGTGCTGGCCTGTGCCAGTGAGTAAATGCTAATAGAACTAATATGATGTCATAAGCATTTAAGATAGGCTTTCAAACTTGAAGGTCTTTGGGGAATAGGCTGGGGTTACAAATGTGTAACTGAGCAGTAGGACAAGATAAAGGGGGGAGGGTAGGTATAATGAATTTTTTTTTGGCTTAACTTTTGAATTCAGAAATTTAAAATCCACCTGTAAGCCAAATTGGGCCAAGGAGTTTGCAATCCTTGATGTGGATACTTTCTATAAATGAATTTAAACTCTTTAAGAAAATTCCTGTACTAGGGCGCCTGGGTGGCTTAGTCGGTGAAGTATCTGACTCTTGATTTTGGCTCAGGTCATGATCTCACATTTCCTGGGATGGAGTCCTGCATCAGGCTCTCCACGGATAGCATGGAGCCTGCTTGGGATTCTCTCTCTTCCTCTCTCTCTCTCGCATGTGTGTGCATGTACTCTCTCTCAAAATAAATAAACTTTAAAAAAAATTTCTACACTCAAACAATAGGTGAATTATCCAGCAAGGTCTGGTTAATTTCCAATTCTTCACTTCCAACTGAAGTCCCTAGCCCACCAATGTAAACATGGGCAACGGAGATCTCATGAATTAAGCTAATTCTTTAGCTATACATTGAGAGGCAGGCAGGGGCGATACTGGAAATATTTAACAAACAGTACGGTAGATGTGTAGGTCAGTGAGAATGGATGTTAGGTGAAAAACAAAAGGTGCCTTAAGAAGCCAGGCATTTAGTTCCTGAAACATGAGGTTTGGAGGAACTCAGGGGAAGGGCATGGAGACTAAGGTGGTGGGGGTGGACATGTGGAGCGCTCAGGTCATGACTGCCTACCTACCACTAAAGAGATATTTAATATCCTAAGGGCCAGGTTAGCTGTTCCAGTACATATTAGCTGACTATCCCAGGATGGAAAGCCAGTTCAGAATTTCATTCAAGAGTCTCTCCCATATCAGATTTTTTGCTAGCCTTTGAGACCTGTTTGCATCCTATCAATCCTAACAGTAACTGAGCTGGTTGTTGGGGCATAGCCGGGGTGGCTTTGACACCCTTCCATTTAGGTCATGATCAGAAACCTTAGTAGAATACAGAAATCCCACAGCCTAATGATTTTCATTTTCATCCCTGATGGAGAGAAGTTCATGATAATAGTCTCAGAGCTAGAGATCTTAGCTCATGAAATTACACCTTCCACTTCTCCCAAGTATTTTAGAGAAGAAAGATGCCTGGACCATTTTATCCATCTTCACTAATGTTATATGGAGTGGATTCAGAAAGGGCAGTGGAAGTCTGTTGAGGGGTGACCTTAGGCAAAGCGGAGCCTAAATTCCGCTCGAGGATTTGCTCACATTTGTAATAAACTAAATGACAGGCAGGCTCAAATGACAGGGCGGTACAGTCCGGTGGTTAAGAGCATACGATGTGAGCTAAGCAGACTTAATGTGAATGCTAATGCTACTTACTTGCTGTGGGACCTTTCAGCAAGGTAATAACTTTAAAATTGGCATAATAACACCAGATGTGTAGTGACAGTGTGAATATTAAATAGGATAATGCATGTAGTCCTGCCCCTGGCGCAAAGAAAATGCAGACGTGTATGGCTCTGTAGTGTGAATTAGGTCACTTGTTATTCTAAGAGGGGACTGCAGAAGACATATTGGCTCATATGTGATTTTCTTTTTCCATAGGCAAGGGGGATTGGATTAGCAGGAGTCCAGTTAAAAGCTTCAGCAAGAAAGGGAGAGGTCTTCAAGTTGACCTCCTACACTGGCAGCAGACCCTTCAGGAGGCTGTAAAGAATATTTCAGCCTAAGGCCCCGCCCCTGTGGCTCCTTCTCAAGGGATGAAGCCCTCAGCCTGGGTGGGCTCTCTCTGCTAATGGTGGCACTTCCTCCCACGCCCACTTTAATGGCTTCCCACAACGCAGACCTCCACTTGCACCCACCCTATCCCAGTCCCTGATGGCCCTGCTCCAGCTAAGGCACTGCCATCATTTGCACTTGATTTGTGGGTGTGTGACTGTGTATTTTTAAGACCCACTGTAGTAACTTCTAGCCAGGCTGAGTTGCCCACCACAGCTGGCCCACTTCTTTCCTCACGACCTGCTGGCTTTTTGTCAGTCCTCTAGATGCAAAGGTGCGCAGGTTTTGAGCGGTTTGCCCCTAATCTGTGCTCTATAATCCTGGTTATTTTCAGCGTACACTTTTGCTCGATAGATTTTTTTAAATTTTTTTAATGTTTTATTTATTTTTGATACAGAGCGATACAGAGCATGAGAGGGGGAGGGGCAGAGAGAGAAGGAGACACAGAACTGGAAGCAGGCTTCAGGCTCTGAGTTAGCTGTCAGCACAGAGCCTGACGTGGGGCTCGAATCCACAAACGTGAGATCTGACCTGAGCCGAAGTCGGAGGCTTAACCGACTGAGCCACCCAGCAGAGGTGCCCCTCAGCAGATTTTTTTTTTAGGAATGGATATATCACGTGATGGGGTGACATACCCGGGAACAATGAGGAGGGGAGGTTCTAAAATGAATGCTATTTCTGGGGCATGTGGGTGGCTCAGTTGGTTAAACATAGACTTCGGCTCAGGTTATGATCTCACAGTTTGTGAGTTCCAGCCCCACATCTGTGCTGTCAGCACAGAGCCTGGAGCCTCCTTCAGGTTCTGTGTCACCCTCTCTCTCTGCCTCTCCCCCACTCATGCTCTGTCTGTCCATCTCTCTCAAAAAGAAAAAAAAATTTAAAAGTTTTTTAAACAAATGGTATTTCTATAGAGTAGGACTAAGCTCTTTCCAATGGTCACCAGAATGGGGATAATATTTCCTGGCCAGGCTTTCAGCCAGGTAAGCGGAATGGTGTTGAGCCCTTTGGGTTATTCCTCAGGCATGAACAAAATAGTTAGTGATTGTTACAAATGCAAGACACTGCCTCCATTGATAGTGGCAATGAGTACTATTTATGCAGTATCACTTCTGTGCTTACACTAATCACTGTATATATGTTCTCTGTTAGAACGTTCCTAGGTGGTGCATTTTATAATCCCCATTTTGTAGATGAGGAAACTGAGGTGTAAGAGCTTCTATGATGATTCCTTAGCCAGTCAGAGGCAGACCCAGAAGGTGAATCCTAGCTTCTTCTAACTCCAAAAGCTGAACTCTGAAATAGTATCCATAATATATAGACGGAATGGCATTCTTGCCCGGCCCTTTATTAAACTTCTCAAGAGAAGCTCTGTCCAAAGGAAACATAATGTGAGCCACAGATGAGAGCCACTGCTGAATCTTTTTTGAATGGTGGTAAAATACATATACCATAAATGTACCAATGGAACCATTTTTAAGTGTGGAATTCAATGGTATTTAGAGTGTTGTGCTACCATCACTCCTAACCATTTCCAGAAAATTTTCATCATCCCAAACTGAAACTCCATACTCATTAACCCCTAACTCTCCATCCTGTCTTCCCCGCAGCCCCTGGCTGCCTATATTCTATTTTCTCTCCCTCTCAGTTTGCCTATCCTAAGTACCTCATATAAGTAGAGTCATACAATATTTGCCTATTTGTGTCTGACTTACTTTACTAGCATAATGTTTTCGAGGCTCATCCACATAGCATGTATCAGAATTTCATTCCTTTTAAGACTGAATAGTATTCCATTTTGCATATTTTCCACATTTTGCTTATCCATTCAGCTACTGATGGACATCTGGGTTATCTCACATATGAATTTTTAAATATTTTAGTGCCCACATTAAAAGAAATCAAAAGGGGGGCACCTGGGTGGCTCAGTTGGTTAAGCTTCTGGCTTCAGCCCAGGTCATGATCCCATGGGTCATGAGTTCAAGTCCTGTGTCAGGCTCTGTGCTGACAGCTTGGAGTCTGGAGCCTGCTTCAGATTCTATGTCTCCCTCTTTCTCTTCCCCCTCCCCCATTCATGCTCTGTCTCGCTCTCTCTCAAAAACAAATAAGCATTAACATTTTTTTAAAGAAATCATAAAGAGCAGGTGAGATTAATTTTACCATTTTGACTTAATATATCCAAATTATCTTTTCAACCTATAAACACTGTGAGCTTATTAATCATATATTTTACATCCTTTATTTATTACTATGTCTTTGAAATCCAGTGTGTACTTCATATTGGCAACACATCTAAATCTGGCCTAACCACATTTCAGGTGCCCAATGAACACATGAGGCTACGGACACTCTGGACAGCTCTACCCCAGGATTTAGTTGGGTGCCTTCTATTTAATGATGTTCTGAAAAGCCCAAACCTTAGTGATGTCAATTTCTTAGTTTCTATGACATATAAAGTTCATTTTCAACTGTCCACAACTAACATGTTTCTTTGTAACATGGAATATTTTGAAAGATATGGGGGAATGGTCAAGATTAAGCCCAAGATGTTAAGGTAAAGAATAACACAAGGTAACATATTAGTCTTGGCCAAGAAGAGAGGGATACATAATGGCAAGTGTATCTGGAAAAAACATGTTTCCAAAACCAAAGAATTTTTCTTCTGGTTTGTGAATTTTTTACATGCAGTTTATGAAAAGTTAAAAAATAGTTTTCCTTGAGTGTTTAATATGTGATCTTAGTTGTAAAGAATATACAGGCATGAAGTCTGAAATATCATTGGAAACATGGGATGATAACAGAAGAATGAATTAAAGAGAGACCTTTTATTTTATTTAAAAAACATTTTTAAATGTTTATATATTTATTCTGGGAGAGAAGAAAGAGAGAGAGTGAGAGAGTGAGCAAGCGCAAGTTGGGTGGGCAGGGCAGAGAGAGAGAGAGAAAGAGAAAGAGAATCCCAAGCAGGCTCTGAGCTGTCAGCACAGACACTGATGTGGGGCTTGAACTCATGAACCTTGAGATCATGATCTGAGTCCAAATCAGGAGTTGGATGCTTAACCAACTGAGCCACCCAGGTGCTCCAAGGAGAGGCCTTTTAATATCAGAATCATTAAGGAAGAAAGGATGACATTTATTTATAAAATGACAGCTTCTCATATGCCATGCCCTTTACTCAATATACATTCACGTTGAATTATATGACATTATCAAGCATTCAGCTGTTTTTGATCTACAAAGCTGTTAGTTTCATAGTGTTTATCCTAATACATTATTTCATCATGTGATGTTAGCCAATTCTTCAAGAAAACTTCAAGAGGAGCCTAGCAGACTGTGTATGACTCAGAGAGGCAGAGAAGGTTGGCTTTTTCTGGAGGATGGCATTAGGTAGAAGAAGGGAGTGAATGTTATAATAACAGCAGTGATGATGATGATAGTCAATGGGTCTTGAATGCTTATGAGACACTGTCCCCCGTCTTTTATACATACCACACTTAACCCTTAGTACAACCTTGTGAGAAGGGCAGTTTTATTCCCATTTGGAGACTCAGATGCTGAGACTCCAGGAGATAGACCTGACCCAGGTCACTCTGTTGTTTCTAACTCCAGAGCACCCACCAACTGTCCAGGTTTATTGGGGGCTGCGGGGTTCCACAAACGTGGAGTTCTTCATTTAAAAACAGGGATGTTCCTGGGCAAACGAGGACATGCTGGTCGCCTTCCTGTCATAGGTCTTATTACTGTATAATGGTAACTTGGACCTCTACTCACCAGCCTGGAGAGGCCATTTCATTAAGCATAAGACATACATGGCAGGTCCTGATAGATTTTTTCCAATTTTTCAAGCTTTCTCATTGTGGACCCTAGTCAATGGGAATATTTTCTTAGTGGAGCAATAGTTTCCATAAACGTCAGCAACCACAGGCATCTCATGGTGAAGTCGGGGGTAGTGTTTAGTGGGGAGGCTGCATGGACTCCTCAGACTCCACGCCCAGAGTCCACAGGCTGGCCCAGAAGCTGCAGCATGCAGAAGATGATACCATTATTTTTATTAACATCTAACTGAAATTCAACATTTTTAAAATTACAAATATAGGCAGCATTATTAGCTGTACCTGAGTCTTTATCAATTACATAAATTGTAGATGTTTTCATATCACAGTACCGATGTTACAATTCTTCAAACTGTCATTTAAACTTATCACCACTTTAGGGGTGCCTGGGGGGCACTTCGGCCCAGGTCATGATCCTGCAGTTCATGAGTGTGAGCCCCAAGTTCAAACTCTGAACTGCTTTGGATCCTCTGCCCCTTCTCTCTCTGCCTCTCCCCTGCTTGCTTGCACGCACTCTCTCAAAAATAAACATTAAAAAAAACAAAAACATAACCTTATCACTTTAAAATGACAAATTTTCAGACCTACTGCTAGCCCTTGATATTTAATGTATTGCTCTTTTTTTAATGTTTATTTTTATTTTTGAGAGAGCCAGCCAGACAGACAGAGTGTGAGTGAGGAAGGAGCAGAGAGCGAGGGAGACACAGAATCTGAAACAGGCTCCAGGCTCTGAGCTGTCAGCACAGAGCCAGGTGTGAGGCTTGAACCCACAGACTGTGAGATCATGACCTGAGCCGAAGTCAGATGCTTAACTGACTGAGCCACTCAGGCGCCTCAATATTTAATGTATTAATAAATATACCTAGTACAATGTTGGTTATACAATTAATAAACATGTGTACAAAACATGCGTTTTGGGAAAATATGGATAAATGGAATTCAATATAATTACTTTGTTTTATAATCTTATGCTCTTTGTTTTATACATTTTAAAACATTATTCTGAGAGGAAGTCCATCGCCTACAAGAGGTTAAGAGGGGTGAGAAATGAACCTCCTTAGATCAACATCAGTAGATTCCACTTTCCCCCCCCACCACTTCACCAATCCATTGCTTCTTTAGAGAGACTACCCAGAGCCCCTGACTCTCAAGATCTAATACAAGGTTCTCTCTGAGGCTCTAAACTAATCCAGTTCCGTGGAAGGGTATTGGGCCACAATTGACTAAATTTAGAAAATAAACATATTCATCGTCTAGGCAGTGAGCACAGGGTTTCAAATCCTGGAAGGAAGAAGGCTCCCCTCACTCGGTCCAGCCCGCCCATTGCTTCACAGGCAATTTTTTTTTCTTGACCAATTGTGAGCGTCCTTTGTGAATTACATGTCTGGATTAGTTTGCTGAACAATTGCCTCTTCTTAGTTAGCCTCTGATTGTCCTTGCTTTTGTGACTCAAAAATCCTTAATCTTATTTGAATGCAATTTAATTCCCTAGAGAGCTGAGTCTTTAGTCTCTTAGTTTTATAAAGTGAGCGCTTAGAGAACTGCGTGAGCGCTGACATGGTGCTCCTTCAAAGCTAGGTCAATCTACCAAGGAAATAATTAGATAAATGTGCACACCAATTGGGGAGAGGAGGAGGAAAAGAATTTCTCTACAAATTACTTTTAGGACATTTAAGTGGAATTGAATTAGAATGTCAAGGGCCAGACAGCTCTCAGGAGGTCATTTGATCTAGTCCCCTGTTGCTGGGCAAAAGCACAGATGTGAAAATCTAGCCCATACTTAAAAAGCTTTAGAGAGGAGAACAAACATTTTACCTAAGCAGGTCCTGAAAGGTAGGTAGAAGGGGTTTGTGGATTTACAGGAATATCTGTAATAAACCAAATAATAGCATGTAGCTCATTAATTGACCAGTCAGTTAATTAAACACATATTTTGAGCCCCTGCCTTTTGTCAGAGACGGTCCTAGGCACTTGAGAAATAACAGTAAGCTTACATTCCAGTGGAGGAAGACAAATAAACCATAAACCTAGTAAGAAAATTATAAGGAATGTTGGAAAGAATAAATGCATTGAAAACAGTCGGGGGCAGGGAATTGTAATGAAAGTGCTGAAGGGTGGACTGAGAAGAGTCTCTTAATAAAGTTGTAAGTATAAATGGGTTACTACATGTTAAAAGGAGTAGAATACAGCCAAGGGTAGTAAATTCTCAATGAATTAGATAAATATTATATAATATATTTAGTAATATATATCACATATATGTGTATATATGTGACAGTTGGGCTAGTATCTTATCCTAGATGGGCTTACTTGGGTGCAAGAGCCAGAAATAGGCTTTGCCTGACTTAAACAAAATAGGAACTTTATGAAGGGCGGTCTAGGCAGCTCTGAAGAACCCAAATTCGTCAGGAACCCAATGTATGTAGAGAACCCTTCACAGCCTGGAAGGGGGAGAAAAGCAAAGAAGATCAGCTCTGAGGGGCATTTGTGTGACTCAGTCGGTTAAACAGTCAACTCTAGGTTTCAGCTCAGGTCATGTTCTTGTGGTTCTTGAGTTCAAGCCCTGTGTCAGGCTCTGTGCTGACAGTGTGGAGCCTCCTTGGGTTCTCTCTTTCTGTCCCTCTCCACTCATGCTCACTTGCGCTCGCTCTCTCTCTCTCTCTCTCTCTCTCTCTCTCTCTTTCTCAAAATAAATAAATAAACTTTAAAATAAGAAGTTTATCTCTCAATGGACATTGGTGGAAAGATGGTGCAGTGAGATAAAAAGAATCTCATCCTAATCAATAATCTGACCTAGGTCTATAAAAAGAATTGGGTTTACAAAAAACATTATTAGAGGAGAGTATTACACACCCCAAATACTAGCTATAACCCAATATGATGCCAAATTTACTGAATGAGTTTTAATTTAGTAACGTATAATATACATCATGATCTTCCTATCTAAAAAAAATATTCAAATCTTAGTAGAAATGGGCAGAGTATAATCACAGCTGTGGTAAATACACTCTTGGAAACCTATAAATGAATTCTGGAGAATTCTATAATCTCTGATGAGGGAGTTACTGTTCCATCCAAGTTAGCTGCATAATAGATGAAGTGAACCCAAACCATACGTGTTCTCTTGACTTTGGATGATCTCTTTTCAAACCAAACAAAACCAATGTTGGATTAAACAATTTCCCCTGCCCTTGCTTCACTCAGTTCCACCCTTTGTTGCTGTCTTCATTTAGGTCTGTCCACATGTGTAGAGCTTGACCCAAGAACTTGTCTATTACCCAACGTGAAACGTGACCACATTCAAGCAGAAAGGTACAGGGGCCCTGTGGTCTGTTAAAACGTGCTGTAGTGGATCTAAGAGTGTAATTACCAGTTCACTGTGATTTACAAAAACTCTCATCTGAGACATAATAACTAAACAAAGTAATTCTACTTGAGTAATTCAAACACTTGATTTGTCCCTTTGAATTTCCGCCAATACATACGAAGGCTACAATCTATTTGCCACACGATCACCATCTGCATATTTTACTTCCCATCTCTGGGTGCAGAGACTCCCTTATCCTCGTGCAGCTTCTTTGTGGACAGAAATCTCACACTTTTCAATGAATCATGCTTCTTTTGGATGTCAACATGATGCAGGTGTGTGAAGATTTAGAGGAAGGATTTGAGTCTGAGATACAATTTGGGTTTCAGATATGGTAGGCCAGAGAGACTTATTTTTTATGACCAAATGGAATAGTAATATATTTGGACATATGGAATTCGCGTTATGTCTCATTTTCTTCAATGTTGGCAGGAAAGCTATAGCTAGAAAAATGGTTTTCTTTTCCCTTGTGATTTTGCTGAAGCAGTGGAGACTCACCAGTCAACATTTGGTTCTCACAGTGATCCTCTGCTCAGGCTAAAGAGTCATAAGCTGTCAATTAATAATAGGATCTTCAACTGTCAAGTTTTGGGGGAGTTAAAGCTATTCAAATATACTCATTATCCCTTCTAGACCTTACCGTATTCAGGAAGTACCTAGAGGGAGATAGTACTATAATAGTTTTATAGGGGAAAAATCGGAGCTACGGATATTAAGTGTCTACTCCAAGAACAAAGTGTTAGGAACCAGATCTCCTTCTCAATTCCTTAAAGCCTTCAGAGCCAACAAGGAACATAGGGATGACCCACAGCTGTGTTTGCTGAAGTGTGATGTGTTCGCATATGTAGGTGGGCGCAGCTCACTGATGCAGTAGAGTGCGCGTTGTTCTAAGCACTGTACACATATCAAGTCACAATAGCACGCTTCAATAGATTCATATTATCGTGATTTTACAGATGATGAAACTGAGGCACAGATCTGTTAAATGGTTTGCCCGTCATTACAAAGCTAGCAAGTGGCAGAGCTGGGATGTGAACTCAGGCTGTCTGCTCTCAGCTACTACACCGTACCCCCGGTTTCACATGTGTCCCTATTCATGTATATTTGAAACAAAAAGATTACTAGCTATTATACCTCTGGATAGGTCCAAGGTATGCAACATATTGGTAATCCATTTAGTATAGCTATTGTGTGCAGATATACTCATGAACGGGTCAAATCTTAAGTGACAGGATTTCTAGGGGCACCTGGGTGGCTCAGTTAGTTAAGTGTCCAGCTCAGGTCACTATCCCACAATGTGACCCACATCGGGGTCTGTGCTGACAGCTCAGAGCCTGGAGCGTGCTTTAGATTCTGCGTCTCCTCTCTCTCTTCCCCTCCCCTGCTCATGCTCTGTCTATCTCTGTCTCAAAAATTTTTAAAAAAAACATTAAAAAGTAAAAATTAAACGGTAGGATCTTTTACAATAAGACATTGGAATTACACATCTGTATTAAATGTCAGATTTATTTTAAATTTACAGATCTACTGAATATCTGCATATTCACCTTTTTTCTTTTCAGGACTATATTGCAAGGATATTTTCCCCCTGAAAGGGCAAAAATTTTGAGGGCTGTGTAAGAATGATTAAATGTGAGAAACACTGATTCTGGTCCAAGGCTCCTATTTTGAAAGTAAGGAATTTAAAGCCTGGATGGTAAAGCAACCGCTAAAAGTAACACAGTTGATTGGTGTTAATGATAATGATTTTTTAAAACTCTTCCTATGAACCAGGTATCCTTTTATGTGTTGTTATGAGTGTTTGCCTGCCTGTATATCTCCATTTTACAGGCAAGTAAACTGAGGCTGACATTAATATCATCTGCCATGAGGTCACTTAGCTGTAAGGGATGGAGTTGGACTTGAACCTTCGTCTTTCTAATTCCAGAGCCTAAGATATCTCTGCCACTGTACGTCCATCCATGTGATGTGTTAGCAGTTAGTCACAAAGCAAGTCCCTATCTAGGTATCTTTCAATGTCACATGGCCTGCCACCACCTATGTTTACTGAAAGGAGCTGCCACAAAATAAAACTTCAGAAGGAAGAGATGGGATGTGTTATGCTGCAGGGCGCCCTCCCTCCCCCTCAAATAACCATTTGAAAAGTTTCAAAAATAAACGCAGTTCAAAGCAGGACTCTATTAAAACTCTATTAACTTATCTGCCATAATAGCAAACATTGCTCGTTTTAATGCAATAAAATAATGCCATTAGAATACCAAAAAAAAAATGTTTAATGGTACATCCACACACGTTTTGTAATACTCTGATAATGTTTTCATAACAAAATGATGTAACTTGTTATCGGTGAGCCAAACATAATTTCACTTCCCTAAGAATTCTCCCTCTCAAGCTTCCCCTGCTCCAACCCTCATCTTGTTTTCTATCTCTAATTTTTATAAGGCAACTGATATGATTTCAGTAACGAACAACGGCCTTCAGGGAAGGCTTTCATCAGAAAGAGAATCTCAGGGTTTTCTTTATAAGCAGCACCTTGATTAACTGCCACTCTTTGGTGGTGATACAACGAAGCCAAGTTAATAATTTTCTGTTCTCATTTCCAGTTAAAGACAATGGCTGCCGAAGAAATACCAAGGCTTGATTTGCAGGTCTAAAGCCTGAGAGTCTGCTAAGAAAGTAGAACCCAGAGAAGCAAAGCTGCCATGTAAATGTGAGAAAATCCACGGCGAGTAGGAGAGCTTCCTGAGGTGTCTGACCTCACAGCCGTAGGAGCCAAGCGTTAGCTCCACGTGACAGACTCGGGGAACTAGGCCATACACCCAGCAGGGAGAGGACCTTAGGTGAGCACCCACGTGCATCTACTTGTAAACGTGCACTCTTGCCCTCATTCCAGGCTGAGGCAGGAGGACAATCAGCACATGCCCAAGGGAGCCCTTGGAGCACACACATCCCTGGTGATGACCTCTCCTCCTCACTTCAGTTTCCCAAACACTTCCTGGGATTAAGGAAGGGAGTTAATGATTGATGAGGCAGCAGGCCAGCACAGAGCAAAACTCCCACTCGGACTGGAAACGCTGCCTCGGTGGAGGCTGGGATTACCGTGGAGGAGCATTGTTTTGTTCTTCCTTCAGGAAAAGGCCTGAACAATTTGGTCGATGCCTGGCAGCCTGGTCTTTGGGCCTAAATTGACATGGCCCTAATTAGGGGCTGTTACTCAGGCCACCTGGTCTGTTCTCCCCATGAAGTGCATTGTACCAAAAAGTATATCAGGTCAAGGTAGAAAGTAGAAATCTAACAAAACATTTAATCACTGAATATCGGGATGTGCCGCAGTGCAAAGATTATTTATTCCAGCCACTGGAATGCGTTTAAGATCGTCCAATCCTAAGAAGGACTGACTGCAAGATCCAAGGCGAACAGCACCCAAACATCTTAGCACGGCCCACAGGGTCTTCCATGATGCGTCTCTGCTGATCTCTGCTTCTGTAGAAGGTCATGATCATTGCCGCCCCAAGGCTCGTGCTGTTCCCTGGGCTGGAATACCTACTCTACCGATCTCAGGGATGGCTCCCCTTGGTTCCGGTTTTAGCTGAAATGTCACCTTCTGAGCCTTTCCTGTGACTCTGTCATTTCCCATCTTTACAGCATTAAGGCTGTGTGAATACCTCTGCTTTGATTTCCTGTTACCGTCTGTCTCCATCACTAAAATGAAACTCCCTGAAAGTAGGAATAGTCTGTGGTCTGCAGGTGGTCCCTTAGCATCTAGAATAGTGCCAGGCATGTAGAGATGCTTGGTAATCCTTGGGATGTTTTAATTAATGAAGCCAAGAGCATAAATACAGATAATATAATGGCTTTTCTATTTGTTTGCAATAGAAGAAACTTGAATGAAAAGGGAAGGGGGCTATATCATGGAAAAGGGTATCAGTGAATTTATGATTGCCTGGACCTTTATTAAGTTTTCACTGAAATCTCACCAAACTAACACCTATTCATCTTTCAGCTTTGAAGCAGAGATCAGTCCCTTCTCGAAGTGTCTCCAACCAACATACCTTCTTCAGTCTGGGCTTCTCCAATTAATACTTTTCCCATGATAGCAGTATACTATAATTTCCAGCTCCCTAGTTTGCCTTTACCATCAGATTGTTTCTGTCTTGCTTACTCGAATACACCTAGCATTGGGCACTATGCATGCTATTTTGTTGTTACTCAGTAATTAAAAATAAATAAGATAGAGGCACCTGGCTGCCTGGTCAGAGGAACACGCGATTCATGATCTCAGAGTTTGGGGTACAAACCCCATGTTGGGCATAAAGATTATTTAAAAATAAAATCTTTAAAAAAAGTAAATAAAATCAAACCAAAATGAACCCAACCAGATAAAATAAAATTAAAAAAAAAACACAACAAGGCAAGATAAAACAAAATAAAAAAAATAAATAAAATAAAATACTAAGATGCTTATTACATGGTTTTAAAGTGTCTAATAAGCCCCCTGTGTCCAGAAATCACTCGAGCTCTCTCCCTCTTTTGAGTGATTACCAAGAGGCATTATAACCCTCTGGGGAGTCTTGGCTCCCAGACTCTGCCATTTAGAGTGTAACGTAAGAAGTCCATTTCTGGAAGCAACGCTGTGCATGGTGGTACCTTCAGCCCAGTGAAAACTCGAAAAATAGGGTGGTCTCGGCCAAGGGTCAAATTGCAGATACAATGCTTTATGTATTTGGAAGTGCTCTGGAGACAAATACATAATCCCCGAGGTATGTGATCTGGTCGGAAAATCCAGGCCAGATAGAATGACACGGGTAGAAACACACACGCACACAAACACACATAACAATGAGCAGTCTTATTTGTAAAAACCACATTAAGGGATGCCAGTGCCTTACCTCTGAAGTGATTTATAAATTAAAATAATTGCCTCTTTGAACTGTTCAGATATTAATTGACCTATCACTAATGTATGTACGGTCCCGAAACCATCCAAACATTACCTAAACATTTTTATTCCCTTTATTCTGGATATCCCCAAAACCACAAAAATAGGCTCTTTGTTCTGGTGCCAAGGGTCATAAAGGAAAAGCCATCATCTTTGATGACTTTGCTATTCTTATTCTGTTTCTTCCTCAAATTAATTCTAAGTGAAATAGTGAGCGCTGTGAGCTTGAATAAGCCTTCCCACTGCCCTCCCCTGTTAACGATCTCATCCCAATGCCCATGGACCCGTTCTGGCTCAGATTTCTGGTAACGAGAGCAGGGTAATTCATTATTTTTTTTATGGATTTTAGCTTTGGGTACATACCCCAAACCACCCCAGACTGTGGGTGGCAGGCATTTCCTTCCTCTGGAGAAGGGGGGAGAAACTAAATTGGCCAAGGCTCAGATGTGCATAGACCGGGACAAGTTTGCTGGGGGGCCGTTCCACAAGGGGTGATCTTGACCTAAATGGAAAGGCAGGCAGAAAAGCATAGCGCTGAAGACAGGAGCTTTACAGCAGTGGTTCTAAACCAGAGGTGATTTTGCATCCCACCCCTGGGGCAAATATGGCAAAATCTGGAGACACTGTTGGTTGTTACAACTTGGCAGCAGTTGGAGGGGTTGGGGTGGGGGTAACGGCCGGGGGTAGGAGGGCCGGTGGCATCTAATAAGTAGAGTCCAAGGACAATGCTAAATCCTGCAATGTCCAAGACAGCCTCCACAATAAAGGATCATCCAGTCAAAAATGTCAAAAGTGCTGAGTTTGAGAACTCTGCCCTAGAGTCTAAAACCTTTGAATTCACATCCTCGCTTGGCTCTTTTATGGGTATAGGACCATTGGGCATGTTTCCCCATCTCTCTGAGCCTCGGGCTTTCTCTTCCAAAAGGAGACAATGCTACCATACCCACTCTGCTGGCATTCTGTCAGGCCTGGCACTGGTGACGGTTTGAAAATATAATTTATTTTCATATCTCTATTAACGTATTTGTTTTACATTTATTTATTTTTGAGAGAGACAGTGCAAGTGGGGGAGGGGCAGAGAGAAAGGGAGATAGAGAATCCCAAGCAGGCTCCATGCTGTCAGCAGAGAGCCCGACATGGGTTTGAACTCACAAAACTGTGAGATGATGACCTGAGCCAAAACCAAGAGTCGGTCGCTCAACCTACTGAGCCATCCAGTCACCCCTAACATTTTTATTTTTTAATGTATTTTTATTTACTACATGATTACTGTAAGAATCAAGTACTTTTTAAAATTGTGTTTGTATTTTATTCTGTTTTATTTTATTTTATTCTATTTTGCTTTTTAAAACATCCTTTAGTGTTTATTTTTATTTTTGAGAGAGAGACAGAGAGAGACAGAGCATCAGTGGGGGAGGGGCAGAGAGCAAGGGAGACACAGTATTTGAAGCAGGCTCCAGGCTCAGAGGTATCAGCATGGAGCCCAATGCAGGGTTCAAACCCACGAACCACAAGATCATGACCTGAGCTAAAGCTGGATGCTTAACCACCTGAGCCACCCAAGCGCCCCTATTCTATTTTATCTGAGAGAGAGAGAGGGCATACACATGCCAGGAAGAGGGGCAGGAGTGGGAAAAGGGATGAGAGAGAGAGAGAGAGAGAGAGAGAGAGAGAGAGGTTCCGTGTTCAATGCAGAGCCCAATATGGGGATCAATCCCACAACCCTGGGATGATGACCTGGGCCAAAATCAAGAGTCAGATGTTCAACCAACTGAGCCACCCAAGTGCCCCAAGTACATTCTTTTTTTAACTAAAATCTACATCCAGTGTGGAGCTTGAACTCACAACCCCAAGATCAAGAGTCACATGTTCTACTGAATGAGTCAGGCAAGCATCTCTCTATTAATGGATTTTAAATGAAAATATAAATTGCCACAATTTTAGGGGAAACTGTCAACTTTTAAATTTCAGTTCCAAACCCAAATTATATTTTGTCCTTAGATTAATGCAAAATGCACAATTCAATGGAAGGATACAAAAATACATAATTCAATCTATAAAATAGAAAAATCTGGCAATAATTGACTCTTCAATAGGTGTGGCTAATACTGATTTCAAAATGTTGAACACCCATTCCATTTTGATTCAGTAATAGGAAAAAATCAATTATGAATAGATATGTTTTCCAGCCTCTACACAGATTCATGGTTGCTAAATCAGAAATCTAGGACTACTTGCTTGAGTGTAAAAAGTTAAAAAAAGCCTCAGTTTCTAGTGGGCCAAGACCCAGAATTTTCAAAATGTTGAAGACAGTAGAAGAAAATGGACCTCTCAATCACATTCTTGTCTGCTTCTGTGTGATATTAATATATAATATGAGTTTAAGCAAATATGACTGCTTTATAAAATTCAATATTTGAATATGAAATAAATTTGGTTTTATAACACATTTACACAAAAATTTTCCTGAAACTGTTATTTAAAAGCAGAAATGAAATAAAAATAAAAATAAAACAAAACAAAAAAAGAGGCGCCTGGGTGGCTCAGTTGGTTATCCATCTGATGTGGGCTCAGGTCATGATCTTGCAGTTTGTGAATTTGAGCCCCGCGTCAGGCTCTGAGCTGTCAGCCCAGAGCCCGGAGCCTGCTTCAGATTCTGTGTCTCCCTCTCTCTCTGTCCCTCCACTGCTCAGTCTTGCTCTATTTCTCAAAAATGAATAAATATTAAAAAAAATTTTCTAATAAAAAATAGTAAGATCAGAAATGTCTTGGTATTATGTGGAAATAGTGTGCTAGTGCATTAAATTAACTGCAAATACTGTTCTTAAATAATCTGATGTGTAAAAATCATGTCCTCCTGACAGATCTGAAAGCCACAACTCACCCTTCCTTGCACTAGTTCTCACTTAACAGACTCAAGAGGCTAGTCCTGGGGCTCCTGGATTAATATAGTTAATCCTGCATTCTCTCTCTCCCTCTGCCTCTCCCTCTGCCTCTCCCCCTGCCCTCTCTCACGTGTGTGTGTGTGTGTGTGTGCACTCTCACTCAAAAGGAAAACTACAAATTTAATAAAAATTTTTAAAAAAGAGGACAGTCTTTTCGGTCATTCCACAGATATTTCCTGAGTGCTAACAATGTGTGTCACTATGATAGGGACTGGGGGATATGTCTGTCACCTTTGGGAACATGCAAATGGTCAGGACATAGCATCGCTTGGAGAGTGAGTTCTCAAGATTCTGGAATCAAAGAGCAGTGGCTTGATTTCTGGCTAAGCCACGTGTTAGCTGGTGACCCTCTGGCCACCTGTTCAACTTGCTGGAGGCTTAGTTTCCTCATCTGAAAAATAGGCTGAGAGAGTTTTTTTCCCCCTTTTTATTAAAAAAAAAAAAAAAGCTAGTAAAAAGCACTGAGCATGGAGCTTGCTATTTTTTAAGAAAAGTGCTCAAAAAAACAGTTATGTTATTATAAGGACCACTATGCAATTTTAATGGCCCAGTTTTGGAAAATGGAGGCTGTGTTTTGACATCAATGGGAGAATTTAAAAAGCATCACAAACGGGAGGCTGAATAAACCATATTTCATATAGTAATGTGTATGCAAATGGACCCAGCTGTCACAAAAACAATCCAGGGTTGTTGCTGCTGCATTTTTTTTTTAATTCTTAAACTTCTGATGGCCAACTGATGCTTAATCCAGTAGCTGGACCAGCCTCTCTACATTGCATTGTTTACATATTTTCTTCAGACATGGATAGTATTATGAAACAAATCTTTCAGTGTGCACACATTCAGAACTGCTTTCTAACTTCACTTCTGATAAATGTATTTTTTTAATGTTTATTATTTTTGAGAGAGAGAGAGAGAGAAAGAGAGAGAGAGAGAGAATGCAAGTGCACATGTGGGGGAGGGGAAGAGAGAAAGGAAGACACAGAACCCGAGGCAGGCTCCAGGCTCTGTGTGATCAGCAGATCTTGATGTGGGGCTTGAACTCCTGAATCATGAGATCGTGACCTGAGCCAAAGTCAGACACTTAACTAACTGAGTCACCCAAGTGCCCCCTGATAAATGTATTTTTTATAGGCAGCCAGCTCATGACAAAATTCTCAATGGTTTAGAAGAAGAAACAAATGGTAAATAGCACTTACTGGTTTTCTTATTTAAAAAAAACAACAACAATGCATGTTTCTTACAAAAATACAGAAAACATAAAAGGAAGAATATAAAACATTCACCTCTAATCCCAGTGACTGGAGACAGATTTTCTTTTCTGTGTATGTGCGTGCATATGCATTTATGTGTATGTATACACAGAGAATGTTACTTTCCCTCAACAGAATTTTCTTATTTTATGCTTGATTGGGATCACCAAATGTTACTGTAACAGAGCTCAGCAAAATTTTCTGTGGAGGGACACAGAGTAAATATGTTAGACTTTGTGGGCCCTGTCATCTCTGTCACAACTACTTGATTCTCCCATGGTAGCGTAAAAGCTATCATAAACAATCTGTGAATGAATGTGGCTAGATTTTGCTCACTGTGGGCTTGATTTCTCCCCCAGCCCGTATTTTGCCTTCTCTTGTCCAAGAGCCTCCTGCATAGTTATAATACATTACTTAAACATAATTATACTCTAGTGTGATCAATAATTATGTTTTGTTATAATACTTATAAGGAAAAACGATGACTCTTTAATCTTGTAGAAGACTTGTTTAAATTTATTTTTTATTTGATTTTTTTTTAATGATCTCCACCACTACTGTGGGTTCGAACTCACACCCAGAGATCAAGAGTCACACGCTCCACCAACTGAGCCAGCCAGGATCCCAATGCCTTAGAAAATTTCTTAAAGGGTTATTGTGTTAGCGCATATTTTGAGGAATTAAATATAAACAAACAACAGCAGGCCTTAAAGAAAAAAAGTTTTCTGGAGGTCAATTAAAAATGCAAAGGACTCTTGACATTGCTCCTAATTAAGTGTGTGCTTGCTTCCCCTGAATTCCTCGAGGTGTTTGGGGAGCAGCATTCCCGGGGAACGCAGGAAGAGGCTGCCTGTTTCTCCTGCTACAGAGCCTTTGTGTTGTGTTACGGGAATAGTGTGAATCCAGCTCTCTGCTGCAGCTGCTCCCAAGATCCAGTAGCTTTCTCAAATAATAACACCATTTGTTACTAGATTGTTCAAATGGGGGAAAGGAAGTCCTTGAATGGATTCCTTTGTGTTGCATTCCGTGGAAACAGAGAGGCATGGGTTATAGGTTGTGCTCTGTGGGAAGCTAAGTCAGGGTCAAATATTAGCATTTAGGAGGTTTATTAGGAAGAGCTCTTGGGATCAACACCTGTGGATGGGGTGGGACAAAAGCAAGATGAGGCCGAGGGAGAGGCTGGGCCGTTCTGCATTCTCAGCAAAAGCCTCAGTGGACCCCAGTGGGAGCTCTGGAGCTGGGATGACATCATCCTGAGCCCGAGAGATGGGGCATGGTCTTTTTCCTGGTGCTGACCAGTTATTGGCAGAGGGCAAGGTAGCTTCCCTCAGCGATCTTTTCCCAAAGTGGGCAACCATCCTTGGTAGACAGCCAAGGGTGTTTTCCAGAGGGGAGGGTAAGTCCTTCATCCCTGAAGGAGTTTATGAGTGGCACGTCAGGGCACCTACTGTCTCAAGGGTTAACTCTAGATAAGAAACTTGCCCAAGTCAGTATTCTGTTCTTAGTTTGAAAAACCAATGTAGTGGTGTTTTAGGGGCCATGTGGCATTTTAACTCTGGTTCAATGAAGCCATTTGGTTTAGGTGTTTCATTCAGTCATTACCTGAATTTCAAGACCTGCAAACCCTCACTGTGCAAGGCACTGTCAAGTGCATGTAAGATACAAAAACAAATTCAAGGCATAGGTCTTGTCCTCCAGGAGCTTAGAGTCTCTTTGGAGAATGCAGAAATTTGAGATTCAAAGATTTTGAAATGGTGACAGTATAGAGGATGATGTAGCAATTCTAGGTCCAAAAAACCACAGTTCACCCAAGCCAAATGTGTGCAAAAAAACTCCCATTTTACTTTTTTAAGCCATTACCCTTTAGAAGTTTATTAATAAATGGCATTAGTAATAATCATGGCTCAGTTTGTGCTGCAGGGAAGCCTGGGGTAACAAACACAGTAGAGATGTGTGGCAAGACTTGGGGACTGGTATCATGGCCAAGATTTATTATCTCCAAAAGACACTTGGTTATCGAGAGTCCCCTGTGCCAGCTACTCCTGCATTCAGTACTGTGACCTATCATCTTCTTTGGGGTGTCACTTTTTCCTTCCCCTGAGGGTTGTATATATTTTACCGGCATATAATACATTGCAGATATTACTCAGGGGCCCCATTGAATAAGAATACTGTATTAAAAACATACTTTGACTTACAAATGGAATATAGCTTCAGCGGTTTTTCACCTGCAAGTTAAAAATGAGATCCCTATACAATTAAGAAGCCAGAGTGGGACTTTACACTGGCACTTGGAGGGTTGTGGACTAAGCTCAAGATTATGAAAAAGTGTCTGTGGAATTCAAAGGAGAGCAAAAAAAATCTCACTCCAAACACATAAAATGCCCAGATAACTGCTTCCGCGTGACATACACGCAAGGCATACGTAACTGTCTGGGGTTTTGCAGTTTTTAGGAAATACTGGACATCAAATATCATGTTCTGCAATAACACAACTCTGGATCAGTGGTTTCACTTACTCGTTTATTTATTTCTTCCTTCTTTCATTCAGTCCAGGGCTGCTGTGTTGCCTATCATCAGGCAGCATCCCTGATATCGCTGTCTGTGTGGATGGCGCCCCTGGAACTGGGCAGTGCACAGCCTGTACAACTGCATTCTGGGACCCCGACTCAACAATAGGTCCCGATGAGTATGGACCAGGCACTGTGCTGGGTACTGAGTGCAGAGTGGTGAGCGAGACAGATGTGGATCTTGCCCTCATGGGGCTTTATTTAAATGAAGCCAGAAAAAAAAGTAACTACAAAAACCAAACAAATACAAGTTGAGATAAGTCTTCTGAAGTATAGGAACAGGAAGGATATGAAGCTCTCACAGGGAGATCTAGGCTGGCAGGTAAGAAATTCTGAGTAAGCAACATTGAAGGAGGAGCCTGAAAGACAATGTCACTTCTTTCACGGATATGAAAACTGAGATAGGGAAGATCAGGAAGTAGTATGAGACAGCTCAAGAAATGAACCAGACCAGTGGAGAAGGGGTGCCGGTATAGGAGTGGGAGGAGATGGGGCTGGAGAAGCAGACTAGGGGACGGACTTTACAGAGCTTTGAAGGGAGTGCAGAGGATTTTGGTCTTCATCCTATGAAATGTCAGAAGAGGTACACCTGGATGGCTCAGTTGGTTAAGTGTCCAACTTTGTCTCAGGTCATGATCTCATGGTTCATGGGTTCAGGCCCCACATTGGGCTCTGTGCTGACAGCTCAGAGCCTGAGGCCTGCTTCAGATTCTGTGCCTCCCCCTTCCTCTCTGTCTTTCTTGCACTTGCACTATCTCACTGTCTCTCAAAAATATATCAACACTAAACATTTTTTTTAATTTTTTTAACATTTATTTATTTTTGAGAGACAGAGAGAGGCAGATCATGAGCAGGGGAGAGGCAGAGAGAGAGGGACACACAGAGTCGGAAGCAGGCTCCAGGCTCTGAGCCATCAGCACAGAGCCTGATGCAGGGCTCGAACCCATGAACTGTGAGATCATGACCTGAGCCAAAGTCGGATGCTAAATTGACTGAGCCACCCAGGCACCCCCCAAAAATTGTTTTAATATCAGAAACCATTAGGTGTCCTATTCAGAAGAGTGACCTTTAGCAAGATCATGCTTCCTCTTTATGGAGAAGACATCTGACACAGACAAGAATACAAATGGCTGACAATATGGGGGCTGCTTCAGTAACTCAAGTAAGAGATGGTGGTGGCTTGTCTAGGGTGATGCCACAGAAGATGGGTGGAAGTGGACAGGTCAAAGAGATTTTCAAATAAAGTATCTTCACCAAATCTTATTCTGCTATTTGCTAGTGAGTACCACTGAATGATTTTGACCTTTGAGTACTCTCAGAGAACATTAAATATCAACTCTTGTGAGTGACTCTGGGAGAGGCAGAATTATTTGATGTTAACATCAAAGACCATTGCAATCAAGTGCGGGGTTTGCCTGTTAATATGCCATGTAGCCAATAAAATAGTCATTCCCCTTTTATTTACCAGAAGCCTACTCGACAGCCTAAAATTTAATCCCTTTTCCTCTTCCATAACGTGTAGTACCGACTCATTTGGGATTTCAGAGAAAATTCAAAGAGACAATACATAACTAAAGCATTTAGCACAACAATGGCCGCGCCGTAATTATTGTTAGCTACTCTTTATTACTGCTATTAGTCATACATATGTTAGAGGTTTACAGTAAGAATCACATCCTTTTTCCCCTAAATTGAGAACCAAAATTCGAGAAAACAGATAAAGGAGTTCAACCAAGAGAGATGAAAGTATTAGTTTTATAAGTGATATTGCTAATTGGAAGAACATGGGTTGGATTTTCTGTCCATCTCTACCAAATCTAGCAACTGGTGTAGCTCAGCCCAAGAAACATCAGAAATGCTTTTTTGCCTCCATCAGAGACAGAGAGGTCTGGACGCTGTCCCGTCCCAGATAGGCTTACATCATGACAGAGCAGAGCCAACCCCTCAGGTGAGTCACAGAGCAGAGAAGTTGAGAGCTCAGCTTGTGAGTTTGGACACGTGAGCGAATCTGGCCATGCCATTCATTAGCCAAGCTAATGAAAAGCTAACCAGTCTCTCAATGTTTCTGTGACAGTCTTGTGATCTTTAAGAAGCGGATGGTAATAGTACCTCCTCAGAGGACTGGCATGAGGGTCGAATGATGAAAGTGCTGCTGCCTGGCACGTAGAAACTCTAGTCATATATGTTGTCACTATTGGTATCGAAAAAAAGAATGCAGGATACAGAAAGCCTGGCACCCCCATGTTTCTCCAGTCCCTCCTACCAAAGAGGTTCCTCTCCTTCCCAAGGAGAAGAGCAAGTAAGGAGCCGATGCTTCTGAAAGAGGAGTCGTGGTCCCATGCATTTTCTTTTCTATACTGGATACTAAGCAGAAGGGTGTAGGGTTTACCTCCCACCTATTTTATCATTTGACATGGGTTCGAATCTATCACATCCCTGCAGGTCCCTGTCTCCACCTGGAAAGAAGGGGCTTTGTCACATTCAATAAATATTCACATAAAATAGGGCCATGCACTGTGCTTTGCATCCAGTCAGCACTCAATCAATGCATGATGCATTTGAACATGAGCATCTTTCTCTGAGAGATTTTGTTCTAATACACGATATTGTGAGGGACTCATGCCTGGTGACAAAATACAGACTCTGAACAGGAAATGTGAGGTTCCCGCTTGTTTGCTCCCTTTCTTCAAAACAATCTAGCCTTCTGGATCCTGATTTTCAGGACCACCCTGAAAATATCAGATATCTGAGGATATCTGACACTGACAGAAAGTTTTAGAACAGGGCAAATGCTTTTTACATTCGACTTCCTCATGTCTGCTTTTTTTTCCTTTTTTTTTTGAGAGACAGTACGAACAGGGGAGGGTCAGAGAGAGAGGGAGACACAGAATCCGCAGACAGGCTCCAGGCTCTAAGACAGCTGTCAGCACAAAGCCCGACACGGGACCCGAACCCACAAACTGTGAGCTCATGACCTGAGCTGAAGCCGGACGCTCAACTGACTGAGCCACCCAGGCGTCCCCCCTCCTTTTTTTTCATGTCGGCTTTTTTTTGTGTGTGTGTGTGTGATCTAGAGTTATTGGACTTATATGTCCAAAGCAGAAACAAAGAATTGGAAAATGTTTATTATAAGATAAACACCTTGATTTATTTACTCCCTCTATTTGTATGCTCATAAAATAGGTTTAGCTAAATATATGCATAGAGAAAGGATTAAATTAAATATGGAATAGCAAGTGGGGTGCCTGCGTGGCTCAGCGGGCAAGCATTTGGCTCTGGATTTCAGCTCAGGTCATGATCTCCTGGTTTGTGGGATCGAGCCACACTGAGTGTGGAGCCTGCTTGGGATTCTCTCTCTCCCTCTGTCTGCACACCCCACCCCCACCCATTCTCTCTCTCTCTCTCTCTCTCTCTCAAAAATAAATAAATAAAACATGATATAGCAACTAGGCAATATATTTTGAGGCCAGTAAATATGAAGATTGTGTGGTTATATAGACAACATTCACAAAATAATACTCAGTAAAGTAGGGCACTAAACAGAAGGTATACTATCATTCTAATATAAGAAATATATTTCCTTTGTTGTACTAGTTACTCTCCGAAATTATTGTTTGGTATTTATTAACTGCGTCCCCCAATTGGAATGCGTGTTCAATGGGATTTTGTCTATTTTGTTTGTCTAGATAATTCCATGGCCTTGTGGCAGCGTTTGGCAAACTGTGGCCAACAGGCCATATCTGACACACTGCCTGTTTTGTAAATAAAGCTTTATTGGAACACCACCAACCTTCTTTGTTTACATACTGACTATGGCTGTCTTTGCCCTACAATGGCTGACCTGAGCAGTTGTGACAGAGCCTAGATGGCCCTGGAAATCTAAATCTTTTACTACATGGCCCATCACGGAAAATGTTTGCTGATCTTAGTGCTTAATAAGACTTACAGAATGAATGAATGAATGAATAAATGAATACATGTCAATAAAGAGTGGACGAAAATGCTGATTAAAAAATGTGTATGAAAAGGATAAAACTATGCCTGAAATTCTTGTCTTTTGAAATCCTCAACTGTTTGTTTAGCAACATCACTCTTTAAACAGAAGTAGAAGCAAAATTTTAAAAGTAATACTACCATCTTTGTAGATCACTGAGAATATAGTTTTGAGGGCTGTGGTTCAAGAATTGCTGCAATTCTAGATTATTGACCTATTAACTCATGGCTTCATTTTCAGTTCAAAAGCAAAACACCCTCATTGCTAATTATCCTTCTAATTGTGAGTTAACAGTGGGCAAAGCCAGTCCTCGGGGATCACTTGAGGGGCCCTGCTACAGCAGACCTAGTGGGTTGTTCAAACACAAATGGAACAGACCTGACTTATGTAGTAACGTAAATAATATTTACCAAACTGGTCATTCATCAGAGTTAAATTGATCCAAGGCCCCATGAGGCTTGGTTATCTCAGTCTGTACTCCAGACATAACATTTACCTGATAACTCACGGAGTCCCCAGGCCAGCTCTGCCCTCTTAGCGGAGTTCTTTTTATACAGGCCTTCAGAAAGAGTCTTCTTTGTTTAGAACTCAATCTGTTGACCAAGAAAAGAGCAATCAGCATATTTTTTAATATGATCTTTTTAAAAGATCGAGAAACGAAAATAGGACAAGAGACATTTTGTTTGTTTCACACGCCGATGAAAATTGGTCTCGCTCACTGCCTCCATCCATCTCCATGCTCCTATGAATCTGGTTAGCACTTTTATAACTGTTTGCTCATTTGCTTAACACTCCTTTAGGGGCCTATCCAACTGGTAGCGTGAGCCAAAAGAGTAAAAGCAATATATTCACCAAAAGGCTGCATTTTTAAAAGGCATTCTGCATGCTCCATTTCACAAAGAAACAATGGTACTATGAGCTCTGGGACATTAATTTTTCATAGGCAAAATATTCATCTTTAATGCATATGGCCATAGGTTCAGAAAGTAATGTTAAGCTTGTGTATGTTGGCTGGAGTAATGCTGTTCAAGACTTCCTCCTAGCTCCCTGTGGAAAAGGACTTTTACCCACTGTGTTCAGTGTTTCCCTTTGCATGTCAGAGCCCTGGAATCAAGTGTAATTGAGGTTGCATGCTGGATTTTGGTAGAGGTGTGTGTTTGTGTGACTTTACCTGCATTTACATCCTTAATTAACAGTAGTGGCAATTTCTTTAAAGCAACCCAACAACAACGTGCAAATTATTTGACCCCTTTTAGCAAAAAGTCAGTAAAAGATCACAATGGCCCAGAAAGAGGCTTGGCTACCTGAGTGACCTCATTAAATATGACTGTCCCATCCCTCCTAGCCCTCCTATTTATAATTAATCATTAAAATGGCTAGATTGAGCAGAATCCAATTATGATGAAGGCACGCTTGCCTCTTTGGAAGAGAAAATGGAAATGCTTCTTAAGCTTGGGGTGATACAGCTCTTTGTACAGGTACACTTCAGAATTGACCTGGCTTGAATGGAGAGGGGAAATGTCTTTGACTGAACAGAAAAGGCAGCTGCCCCAATAAAATAGCACTCATGTACACAGACACACAGAGAATGAAGACACCAAGCAGGACCGAATGCCGAAGGCATGCAAAGAGTCACACCGACAGAAATGGAGCAGGGATGTTATTTGCGAATCTGCTTCATAAAATACATATTTACTTAGGCCACTAACATATCTTTCCCCACAATTTCAAGTGTAGGATATCTCATAAGCCTCTTTTTGCTCTATATCCACAGCTACAGGAAGTCTGCCAGCCATGTACTCTGCTTTTATTAGGTTGAGTATATCCAGATGATTTTAATAAAGTTTTAAAAGGGCATTAGTTTCCTGCTATTTCAATGAAAACCACTTGGAAGATGAATGTAAAGCAATAGATCTATTGCTTGTCAACACGTGTCCCTTTTATGCAAATATGCTACTCTTCTGTAATAGCCAACAAAACAACACACACATCATCATCAACTGCATGCGACATGGAAGAAAAATGTCAGTGTTGTAAATGTTTATAGATGAAGAAAATGGAACGTGTGCTGGGTGCCATGGTATGTTGTCCAGGTCCCCCATATTCAGGAGTGAGGTTCTTGTTACCTCAACTGTTGTAAGCTCAGAGTTGGGACCCTGGAGTTCCTCTCTGGAAAGTGTCAGCCACATAGTGTCTTTTTTTTTTTTTTTTAATGTTGATTTATTTTTGAGACCAATCGTGAGCAGGGGAGGGGCACAGAGAGAGGGCGACACAGAATTCGAAGCAGGCTCCAGGCTCTGCATTGTCAGCACAGAACCCACCACAGAGCTTGAACTTGCAGACCATGAACTCACGACTTGAGCCAAAATTGGAAGCTTAACCAACTGAGCCACCTGGGGTACCAGTAGTGTCTTAAGTCATGCCTGTGCCTTAGAGACAGCTCACAATCCAATGACTGATCAATATGTGCTTTGGAGGGGAAGGCAGAGAGAAGTGCATAAAGGCCTGGCCCCCGACATCAGGTGACCCACAAGGCCGTTCCAGCAGGGAGCGACTGAGTTCCTTGTGACCACATCATGGTTCAACATCTCCTTGGGCCCAGTTCTACTTCTTGCTTCCTCCCATTGGATTTAAACTGAAGAAAATTGCATGCAAATTTCCAGCATGGAGCTATTTCCTGGGGAACCCAACCTAAGATAGTGAAGAATATTCCTTCCCTATCACTCTTTGATTTTATTTTTAACTTTTATTATGGAAATATGCAAACATACACCCAAGTCAAGAAAATAATATAACTTATCATCCTTATCGTCTTGCCATTTTCGTTTCATCTTTTTTAAAGCTGCCTTCTTTTCAAGTAAATCATTTTACCCATAAATATTTCAGTATGTATCTAACATATGAAGATTTTCTAAAAGCAGTAACCACAATGCTATTATAATGTGTAAAAGTAACACATAAAAATAATTCCTTAAAACCATCTAAAACTCAATCTGTATCCAAAATTCCTCTGTTGCTTCTAATGTTTTTCTTTTGTTTTCTTTCTTCTTCTTCTTCATTTTCTTTTCTTTTTTTTTTTTTTACAGGGCACAATGATTTATGAATTGTTATTCCCACTTGAGGATTCATCTTAAGGTAAGCGGGACTCCTTGCCAACATGCCTGCCCTGGCCTTCTACCTGATCTCCTTGTCTGTACCTCCCCTCCCTCTTTGGAAGCCTTTCCCACTGTCGTCAAGACAGTTTTCCTAAGATTCAGCTCTATTAATGTTCCCCACCACAAATAGCACTATTTTTTTAAATATGGCCTATGGAACATTAGTCTGTTGACTGCTTTTTAAGAAAGGGGAAAAAATGGATATTCTGTGATCAAATAAATATGGGAAATGCTATGAATTTTGTTCCCTATTCAAGGGTCTGAGCAGTCCTGCAGTAAAAGATCTGTTGCACCTTTGAATCCAGTGTTTTTCGAACCTGTTTGGGATTAGAACACTGTTTAGCCCCTACTGACACCCAATAGACTGTCCTCTGTGGACTGCCCCTTGGGAATTGTTGGCTTCCTGGAATGGCATTCAATGTCCTCTGTAGCCTGACTGCAGCCATATTCCCCAAGTACTAGGTCTAGAATTTTCTTTCCACTTTTCTTCTTTAATCCCTTTGTTACTGCCACTTTAGACAGTATTTTTGTTAAAATCTGTCACATACTTTATTATTTTTTAAAATGTTTTGATGTTTGTTTATTTTTGAGAGAAACAGAGTGTGAGTGGGGGAGGGGCAGAAAGAGTGGGAGAAGCAGAATCCAAAGCAGCCTGCAGGCTCTGAGCTGTCAGCACAGAGCCAGACACGGGGCTCAATTCAAGAACAGTTGAGATCATGACCTGAGCCAGAGTCAGAAGCTTAACTGACTGAGCCACCCAGGTGCCCCTATATCACATGCTTTTAATCCCAGATTATCTAAGAAGCCCTACACATATTTCCCAACCAGAGTCAATCTCTCCTCTCTCTGAATTCTCAAAGTACCTGTGCAATATATGGCAGCCATGGCGGCCTCAGGCTCTGAATGATGATTTGCGGGTTACCAGAAAAAGGACTTTCTCATTTCAAAATGGGAATGGGGTAGCATTTGCTCCAATTGAATTATGTTGTGGGTTAAACAAGAGGATGAATGGGAGTGCGATTAAATCCAAGGTACTGAAGTCAAGGATTGGATAGAAGTCATCTTTGTAGTTTCTGATGAATCATGCACAGCTTTGAGTACAAAAGATCTTTATTGATGTTTGTAGAATTTTTATACTCAACGGTTGACAGAGATTCTGGGTCATGTGTTACTTTCATAACATACTGATGAGATAAATTATTTGTGCTTTTGGAGGAGAATTCTGTGTGTCAGGCTATGGTCATTCATCTTAGTTGTACCCTTATAAACTAGATGGGCTTTGGGTCACTTAACCTCTCTGGAGCTCAGTCTCGAGATTCAAAACATTTTAAGAGATGAAGCTACATCAATAAGATTCTCAAAAATTTTTTAAATGTTTATTTATTTGGAGAGAGAGAGAGAGAAGTATGCATGTGAGCAGGGGAGGGGTAGACAGAGAGGAAGAGAGAGAATCCCAAGCAGGCTCCACATCATCAGCAGAGAGCCAGATGTGGAGCTCAATCCCACAAACCAGAAGATCATGATCTGAACCAAAATCAAGAGTCAGATACTTAATCAACTGAGCCACCCAGGTGCCCCTCAAAAATTTTTAAACTGCCAAGATCTTTAAAAATTGATATTTCCACAATTTGAGAGAGATTTTTTTTTTTAAAGCAAAGAGGACTCATGGAAGTAATAATCAATGATGTTCCTATTTTTTTCTGATCAAGGTGGTATTAAAACCCTAATGATTTTCCTTGCTTGTTCAGTCTTATCACAAATAAATGGACAATTTTTCCCTGGGCTTTCTATAGTGTTGAACCACGGCACTTAGACTCAGACTGTGGCCTTCCCGGATAGAGAAGGAACATAGGTGATGAGCAGACATCATCTAGATAGACAAGGCAGTGAGAGAGTGGGGGTAGGACAGTGATCTGGGCAGAAGGAGTTGGTAAGAAGGCCCTAACACTAGAAAGATCAGAGAAAAGTTGGTACTTTAGGGAACTCTGTGTGTGTGTGTGCGTGAGCACACGTGCATGCAAGCATGTGCGAATGTAGCACATATTTACACTGGGTCACGGCGTGAAATTTATTTCTAACTATGTGTTGGGAGCACAAAAAGTTTGCTCAACATGACTCCTGTCTTCAGGAAGCTTTCTTACAAATGTTTACTCAGAGTCTCCATGGGAACCAGGTGTAGACATCAAACAAAGCAGCACAAATCCATCTCTCCCACTAAAATGTAAGGTTCAAGAGAGCATGACCTGTTGCTGCTATGTCAGAATTTAGTGACAAGTTCAAGTTGGAAGACCTTCCCTCAGAGGACCAGAGATGGAGTGCTTCAGAAGATACATTGGTTGGGACACCTGGGTAGTTTAATTGGTTAAGCGTCCAACTTCGGCTCAGGTCATGATCTCGTGGTTCGTGAATTTGAGCCCTGCATGGGGCTCTGTGCTGACAGCTAGTTCAGAGCCCTCTCTCTCTGCCCCTCCCCCACTCATATATGAGCTCTCTCTCACTCTCTCTCTCAAAACGAATAAAAAATTAAAAACATTTTTAAAAACTTTAAAAAAAGCATATGAAATGACTTAATACATCACATGTTCAACAGAGGCGGTGCTGGGTCTTTCTGTAGTGTTGGATATTGGTGGTCTCCTCACGATCCCGCGGTTCTCTCACTATTTTGGGTAGCATCTACTATGGGAGAGCTGGGACCTGCCATCCAGGCGGGGAACTTCAAAGACGTGCTTTGGTTTATTCTATTACAATGAACTCAATGCAATTTGGTTTTATGTTGTTTTTAAAATGTGGTATTTCACTCATTTTTGGAAGGGAGAGAGTAAGGGGAGTGAATTGGTACTGGCCATGGTTTGATATGGTGTGGGCCTGACTGAAAAAAAAAGAAGAAGAAGAAGATGTTCAACAGATGTTAGTTTTGATTCACTGTTTTCTGTGGGAATCTGTTTTAACTATTTTTCAAAATCTATTTGGATCCACATTTTTCTTGGTAGAGGAAAATGTTAAATTTCCATTTAGATAGATGCACTTTAACAGTGGCAACTTGCCATATGTTCCTCCTTTCTTTATTATTATTATTATTTTTTTTTTTGAAATAGCACAAACACTTCCCCGAGCTTCAGGCTGACCTGAACTTTACAGAATGGTCCTTCAAAGGTCAACTGAAAGGCACTATTTCACATGGAGGAGAAGGCTCTCAATCAGAGCTTGGAGTGAACCAGAAGAGACAGTACAGTGAATTTAATTCCATTTCTACTGATTTGGCTTAAGAGAAGTCTAGCTGAAGAGAAGTGTTGTGAATTGCCCAGGGTCACTGGTTCCCAAGCTAGACCTAAGACCGAGCTCAGGAAAACCAGACAAGGCTCTTACCCTTTGGCTTCACTGCCTCTTCAAATGCCGGGCAATAGCTTCTCCAAGATGCAAGTTACACTAGCCATGCTAATCAGATAAAACTCACCATACATATGTTACTGGTGAGAGAGTTCCAAAAGTAATTGATGCTGTAGAATTGGAGATTTTATTTATTGGTTAATTAAGTTTATTTTTATAGTAGGAGTCACCAGAGAAAATTGCGAGTTTGATAAGGGTATTTACTCTGATAAAGAATAAGACAGAATGAAGGGCTTTAAGAATAGTCAAGGTTTCTGATACTTAAGAGTTTTTTTCCATTAGAATTATAATTATTGGAAGTGCATGAATTATAATCAGAGGAATTACGTAAATCACCTGCTGAAGTTGGAATTGAGGAAGGAAAATCTCTAATAATTTAGACCGGAGTTTCTTAACCTCAGCACTATTAACAGTTTGGACCAGACAATTCCTTGTCATGGGGGGCTCACCTATGATCACAAGATTTTTAGCAGCATTCCTAGCCCGTGCCTCATAGTTGCCAGTAACACACCCCTGTTGTAATAACCAAAATTGTCTCCGGACTCTGACAAATAAATGCCCTTTCAGGGGGTGAGACTACCGCCACTTGAGAATCATTAATTTAGACAAAGATGGATGTTTAAAATTTAAGGGTCTAGTTCATTTCATAAAAGAACAAGAAAGGCAGAGAGAATAGGAGAGAGAGATATTATTTTGACTATAGACGCAATACGTTATAAAACATCAAAGCTATTTAAATGTTATTTAAATGATACCAGGTTACCTCATGGTCCAACTATGCATGCTGTCACCATCAAGAATGTCACAAGCTTAACATCCCAAAATCATTAAAAAAATGTAGCTTGTCACCAAAGTCTCCCCTAAGAGATGGAGGGACAGGTCCTGGCTGAGACTTTGGTAAAGTCCTCTTCCACCACGTTAGTTCCTCTTGCCAGAGCAGGTGCTTTCTCACAATTTCTCTTCTCTCTCAAACTCAACCCCAAACTCCAGCTCTTGCTGGCTTTCCCATCTTTTCCTGCTGCCCTCATTGTAGGATCCACTGACTCAGTCCTTCCACATGGCGGTCTCTACATTTCTGGTCTAGATCTACACACCCTCTTACTGTGTGCCTGCCTTACCTCTTGCCTAGACCCACACTACAAAAGGCCTGGAGCCCAGGCAGATACTTAATCTTCCTTGGAATGTTCGAAGGTGAGAGAAGGTTTTAAAGTTTTATATGAGACCATTTTTATCCCAGTCATACTAAAAAGAAGAAAATAAACAGCTATTCCAGGACACACAAGCAAATCTGGTGGATGTCTAGTAGGTGGTTTTTGACACCTGAAGCTCTAAGAAGAAGAGAATCAAGGGGGGAAAAAACATTGTTTGAGCTCCCCAGTCCCACATCCTTTATTCCACTGAATTACAAGGCTGACTTCAGGATGTTTCAGGTTTTTTTTTTCTTAAGTTTACTTTTATTTATTTTGAGAGAGAGAACAAGTAGGGGTTGGTTGGGGGGTGGGGGAAAGAATCCCAAGCAGGTGGAGCTTGAACCCATGAACTGTGATATCATGACCTGAGCCGAAATCAAGAGTTAGACGGAACCAACTAAGCCACTCACGTGCCGGGTGCCATTGCCTCCTGTCTTCCAACAAACCCTGTGGACATCTGGAGGTGGGCAGTGGGTGATACTTTGCCCATGATTTTGTTTATAAGAACATGGCCAACACATTAGCCATATCCCTGCATGTTAGCCATGCCTGTTCTAGTTTTCTTGGAAGCATTCTTGTGATCCTATTACTCAAAATCAACCCAACCCGCCTACAGCATCAATGTCACCTGGAGGCTTGTGAGAAATGCAACATCTTGGGCCACACTCTAGACCTACTGAATAGTGTCCCAGGTGATCTGAATACAGTGTCCTCAGGATGTTGGAATGTGGTCCCAGTACAAAATTTCCATAGTCCAGTGGTTTCTGAAACTTGTGCCTACATCCAATTCATTTGGAGAGCTTGAGAAAATACAAATTGCTGAGCCTCCCCTTGCCCTGGGGTTTGGGTTTGGTAGATATGGGGTGGGGCCTAAGAATTTGCATTTCTGCTAAGTTCCCAGGAGGGCTGGGGAGCACAGTCTGTGAACCATTATTATAGTCAAATACATTGAGAAGCTGCTGCAAGTTAAACTAAATTAAACCATTGCTTTCCTAACAGGTCTCAGAGCTGTTACTGGGCTAAGACTTGGTTTCCCAAACTCCTGGCTCATTAAAACCATTTGGGGGGCAGGGGAGAAGAGGGTGGTGGTGGGAAACAAAACATCATTATAGACAGTGTTCCACAAAATGAACTTTGGGAACCATTGCTCTGCAAACAATAAAGTCTACCAATTTTGACCAAAAAAAAAAAAAAAAAGGGATGAATGTAGTAAAATGACCACGACTGCTTCGGTTGAGCAAAGGGTAGCCTTGGCTTTGGTAGTATCAGCACAGCTGTTGTGTCTTGTAGCAAATCAGCACATTTCTCCAAGAGATTTCCACAGACTGAAAATAAATTATAAATTATTGAGATTCACATAACATAGACCAGGAATTAAAAAGAGACCAAAAAAAAAAAAATCCTCAATGACATTTGAATAGGTGTTTCATCCCCACCCCCCACTGAAATACAAGCCAAGAATAAAACATTGGTTAAATAGAGAGCATTGACATTTTACTCCTGTGGTGCTGGATACCAGCCTAGACAAAGAGCCGGTTAAACTCGAAAGACAAAGAGCCCTTTTGTGAGGCAGTAAGTTCATCTGGGAGAAATATTAAGTGAACTCTCAAAGGAGAGAGTTCTTCAACATCTTTACCTACAACATTCGTTGAGAAGCAATAGGTAAAATCACCCTCAAAATATATGGGAGATAAAGGGATTTATTAAAGGATGGAATTAGGATACACGTAACACGCAACTTTGGCCTCCAGTGATGGGAATTTATATTAGGAAATGAAACCCAAAATGAACAATGAGATATGAGCACTAAGATATGTTCTTCTGAGCAAGCAAACAAAACATAAAATGTCAATCTGGTCCTATTCTCTCTGGGTAGGAGATGTAGTCGTGGACAAAATAGACATTTTTCTGTCAAAGATCTTACGCTGTAATGAGTATGGGTTTAAGAATAATAAACAGTAAATCAAATAAGATTCACATTTGAAGACAGACAAGGAGAGGAGACAGAAAATAAGAGGGCTTGGGTAGATTAGCTTTGGAAACTGTACTCAGGAAAAGCTTCTCTGATGAGGATTTATCTGGGCTAAGAAGAAAGAGAATAGAAGAAATAACCCACATAAATGTTTGCATAAAGACCATTCTAGAAATCCAGAATACAGTGTGAATAGGACAAAAATCAGAAAAAGAAACAAGTATTTATGGACCTGAAAGGACATACCAGCAAACAGACACTGCCTTCACACAAGTGAGCAGGGTGAGTCACCTGTGAGTGTGTGCCTGCGTAGAGTAGGATGGTGTTCAAGATCAGGTTAGACCTTAGTGTCTTGATTTTGATCATTTCACTTCCTGGGGTTCCTTCACTCAGCCCCCAAGCTGAGCTCCCAGCTCCCAGCTGGTTTCTGCATGTTAATACAGAAAAAGCAAATCACGTGACTGCGTCCAGTTCCATATGTAAAGTCACATGTATTAGTAACTGTTATTCTTGCTGAAGGATTCTTTTACATCCCCCATCCTGTGGTTAAGAGCTTGTCCTTAACATTGGTGCTAAATTCGATTTTGGACAAAAAATTGCAACAATTTAAAGTCACTTCGCACTTTCAAATCCTTAAGGAAGCTCACATGTCTTTAAGTAGTGCTACAGTAAGAGATGAAATGTTAAGGCATAGTCCATCTATGATGGCCCAAATTCATTCTCCTTGTTATATATTATTGTAAAAGAATTTCAGATGAACAGATGTATTAGGTAGATCTTAAGTATAAAGAAATGATTGGTTACAGCATTCAGTAAGTCACAGATAAAGATTTCTTGGGGTGCCTGGGTAGCTTAGTCTGGGTTGAGTGTCTGACTTTGGCTCAGGTCATGATCCCACGGTTCATGGGTTTGAGCCCCACATCGGGCTCTATGCTGACAGCTCAAGGCCTGGAGCTTGCTTCGGATTCTGTGTCTCCCTCTCTCTCTGCCCCTCCCCTACTCATGTTCTGTTTCTGTCTCAATAATAAATAAACATAAAAAATTTAAAAAAACGATTTCTTAACCCAAGACTTACAAAGATGAGCATGAAAAGGATACAAATGTATCTGGAAATGATTTTGTTCGAAGAACATTTTAGAAAGTGAATATGCAGAAGATTACTTTTGCATTATTTAATATAATTAAAATGAAAATAAGAGCACTCAGAAAAATCCCAAAAGGTTGGAGTTAATTATCAAAGCATTGTACTCAAGTATTGAAGAGGATTCCTTCTAGAAAGACAAAGAGGGCCAGCTGGCAAGTGAATTCAATGAAAGCAACACAGCTCAGACTTGGAGAAAGAAAGCATTTCTCTTCCCTCCTGTGAGTGCCAGTCCTATGAACCTGAGAACCTGCCTTCTAAGTTCAGACCCTTGCAATAGAAATTCTCCCACTGCAGAGTGGAGCATGGGGCCATGTGATTGCTTCATCACTTAGAAGCCTCAAATATTAGGTTTTCTCTGGGCTTTCAAGTGGCATCAAGTTATTCAAGGCTGGCTGGAATCCTTCGAAGAAGAGGCAAAAGTCTGCTTTTCCTTTCCTTTCTGTAAGATGGCCTGATTGTGTAATCATAACCCAGCTGAATCTGGCTTGTGTTGTTGGAGGAATTATCTCCTCATTAAAAACACATCTTAATAGGCCTAATTTGAAGGCGGCTTTTGTCTGTAACTTGATCAAGAGGGTAATGACTGTGAGCCATGCTCAGCAGAGAGAGAGGAAAAGAAAGTCAGAAACATTAAACAGTGCAGATTACAGTCGCTTTAGAGTGCTTTTGATATGCAAATGAAGCACACAAGGCAAAACATAAAAAATATAAATGGGCTTATTTCTATTTCATTTCTTGATACCCTCCTTAGGGCATGCGGGAAAAGCCAAGCCTCTAAGAAATGATTCAGTTTGAGAGACACATAATTGTTATTTTCAGGGTCTTAGTGACCTCAGTTGTAAAATGGGAATACTAATGTCTATAATTATTATAATAGGGTGGTTACAAGGATTAAATGAATTAATAAATGTGAAGCTTAGAACAGTGTCTGGGTTTCTAATCCATCCAACACATAATGATAGCACTATAAGGTTTAGCTATTCTTACTGGTGTTGTTATTACTATTATTATTAGCATTTTCCCCCTATTCTATATGAACTAGAACACCAGGCATAGACACATAGAATTTTGGAACTGGAAAAACTTTAGGGGGTGGTTTCCAGAACTATACTCCATGAAGATCCACTGTTACCTCACAGGTTTTCTCTGATTGGTGACATTTTGGGGAATTCTAGGTTAGATAAAATAAAGACCATTTCACCACAGAGGCTTTTTAGAACTTTAAGGTGTCGGCAGTGTGAATCTCAAAGTGCATGATGTTCTATTCAGTGTTCCCTAAATGCATTTAACCTCAAACCCATTTCTCATAGAATGTTTTATAACTCCCTGAAAAACATAAATCCTTGAGGAAAATTATGGATGGCAATTCGATGATGCCCATAGGGAAACTGACATCCTCTAAGCCCTCAGCTAGTTAGGGGCAGAGTCTGGGCTTAAGTCTGGGTCTCCTGGTCCATTCTCTAGGATGCTTTGCATTAATGCTCATAGCCCCTTCAGTCCCGCATTTCTGCAGGAAAATTCTCACAGGAGATGAAGAGCAAAGCCTGCTGGTTAAAAAAACATGGACCTGGTTTAAGCGCCCACTTCCTACTATATGACCTCATACGAGCGTCATGTTCCTACGACACACTTTTTTCCTCCTCTTAAAATGAGGATAATGATTGCACCTGCCTTGCAAGGTGGCTGAGAATTTAAGTGGCATAATGCATGTGAAGCACTACATTAATTATAAACAATTTATCATTGTCCCTGGCACATAGTACGTGTTCAAAATATGCTGCCAATTACTGGTAAGTAGTATTTTAAAAGTGGGGGACAGATCCCATAGGGGAAAGGGAGATCTGATGACCAGACTTTTTAAAAGAGTTTTTCAGGGGAAGCTCCTCTAAAATGCTCTTCTGTAAGCAATGCTAAGAACTCTACACCCTTGAACCAGACCTGAAACGAATCATCATCTCCCCCTTCATAGTAGATGGCAAAGAGAAAGGACAGTTCAGTATTAGTGGCAGGGTAGGAGATTCTGGTCTAGCTTTGGGATCTTCAGATCCTACCACTGCAATTTCTCACACGAGAACTGTCATCAGGGCCGCCAGACCAACGCTACTCAGTAAGGCTATGAATGCTACAGTGGGCTTTCCTGTAACCCGTCCACAATGAGGTAAGTATAGACACTGTGGGTCAGCATTTGGAAACTTCTATAGCAATTTGCAGAGGAATTTTGTGTGTATGCACATGTCGAATATAAGTAACGGTTTTTATAACAGGACTTGTATTCGTATACCTTTTTTAGTATTTCATTTTTCTTGTAATTCGTTTTTCTTGTATTTTACAAAACCTTGGTCCAGGACAGATTACCTATTAAAAATACAATAAAATAAAACTCACCCCTTACCGTAGATAGTTTGAGAGATTGAATCCCAGAGTGTGGCATCAGTATTAGCAGCACAGAGGTACTTTTTAGAAATGCAATTCTCAGTCCCATTCCAAACCTACTGCACTAGAAATTCGGGGGTGGCAATCGTTAAGAAGCCCTTTGAGTGATTAATATGCACACGACATTTTAGAATACATACATACATATACATACATACATAAATCCACATATATATGTACACACACATACATATATGTATATGAGAGAAAGAGAGGGAGAGACACATATCCTAAATTCTGGTGTGCAAAGATAATATGACATTATTTCTCTATAATCAAGTTAAATTATACTCCTAACTACCACTCATTCAGGTTGGAAGTAATTTTGATGTCAGTTAGGATTAGGTTCAGTTATGAATAATGGAGACCCCCAAAAACAGTGGTCTCATTAATAAACAGACTTTTGGGAAAAAAGCCAAGTAGCAAAGTTTTTTTGAGGTGAATTCTGTTTTCTGCTCTACTGTCCAAATCCTCTGAAACAAGAGGACACAGAGGCCTGTCTACCTTTTTTAATAGAACAGGAAAAACTCAGGGAGGAACCAAAACAAGACTCCAGCATATGATTCTGCTGTATCAACAATGATATTTAATCATCCGCTGTGGTGATCTTGGAGTCTGACCAGTGCCTAGAAGGTTTGGGGCCTACTCTGAATATCTTGGAATTCTTTATGCATCAGAGAGTGTTTTCCCCTTTTAACCATTGTCTTCCAGGCCTTTAAAAGTCCCTGCATTGGTTTTAGAATCCAAACTATTTTTTTCTCATCATTATTGGTCTGTCTAGGATTCTCTCACTGGTTATAGATTTTTATTTTCTTGATGGATTTCTTTGTAACTGGAACCCTCAAGCAAAAAAAGGTGGGTGAAAGCACATTTTATTAATTCATTTTCAGGCCTCTGATACTAAAGTCAATCTCTAACTGAAAAATTAGTCTCTAAGGGCCACTAGCTAAGATCTCGAGATTAACACTTTGTGCAAAGTTTAGTGCCTTTCCAGTGTGCCCTATTTTTTATGGTCTTTTTTTTTCATTATTTCTATTTTGTAGCTTAATGGGTTCCCATTGGTCTGGGCTGCTAGCAATAATGCTTATATAGTAATGTTTTTGAAAATGTAGGTGAAAACATTGGCAACTTTGAAATGAATTGTCCTACATTTCTCAATGTCTAATACTGTCTCTAGTGAATTATGTAACTTTTTAAGTGTATTAGATAATTATATAATTGTCACATATTCATTTAGTTGTAAGGCTTATAGAAGGCTATGTTCAGAGGCCAAATGTGATTTATTCCTCTTTCTCAGTGTTACTGCTGTCCCATTGTATGAATCTCCCCCTTTTGTTTCAGAATAACAAAAACCCCAGAAAATGTAGGCTTCTGAATTTAGATGTATTTGAAGCTGACTTCCCTCCTATCCCATTTACTTCTCTAACAAAGATTTCCAGAAAAAAAAATAAGGAAAGTGGGAATCCTAGCAAATTAAATATTACATTACTTACACTAATTTTTTAGGAATAACTCATACAGTTTGAACATCAATCTCATTCTTGATTTCCGTGTACTTCCATGCTCTAATATAACTTTTCCCTCATTTTTCTTGCTTAGCTTTAAAGAAGAATAAAATTACTTGCAATTCCACTCAGGGACATCCGCTGTTGAATATTTTATTTCATTCCCTTCTAAGCTCAAAGAAAGCTTTCATTTTATAAACATTTTTTTTATTTTCTAACATACATATATGTATTTTGCTTATATCCATATGAATTATTTTTCCCATTTATAAAAGCAATAAATATTATTGCCACAAAAATTAAATCCAATAAGGTACAAAGTAGGTTTTGTTTTTTTACCCAATCTTTGGAGATGTTTGCCCCAAATTTCAGTCAAATCTGTGTGGCTTTGGCAACCATTGGTTGGCTGTTAGTGAAATTCTTCTGCCAAATTACAGGGAAGGTGGATAATCCTCTGGGCCCTCAGGTCAATTTGGATGGACCCTTTGTTGGTTTCAAGATAACATTTAAAATACATGCTGTTTTGGAATTCTGAGTAGGTAGTGTCCGAACTTACTTCCTTGTCTTTCCTAGAGCAAATTATAATAGGACAGTCTACCTAATTGAGTGTGATATTTAAATTTTTCTAATGTTTATTTATTTTTGAGAGGGGGGGAGGGGGAGGGACAGAGAGAGGGAGACACAGAATTCCAGGCAGGCTCCAGGCTCTGAACTGTCAGCACAGAGACTGATGCAAGGCTCAAACTCTGGAACTATGAGATCATGACCTGAGCCTAGGTCTGAGGCTCAGACAACTGAGCCACCCAGCGCCCATTGAGTGCAATATTTGAATTTTTATGTTTTAACATTTTTCTAGTTAACAATGTATTTCTATCTAATTGTCTATTGGACAATTTTTTAAAAGCTTGAAGTAAGAAGTTAAGAGAGAAAAAAACATATGTTTTTCCACACAAGAAGCAGAAAAGCCATATGAATCAAACCATATTAATCACATATATTCCCACACACTAAGGATTGGGTGAACCTTGTGCATACAAATTAAACTACAGAAATGAAAACCCTGTACCTCTCAGTTGTTTGAACTTTCCAGTTAGCCTAGTCTTACATCTTGTACTAGCCAGGCAGAGCCACAGTGGTAGAGAGAGGAAATTTCATTCAGTGGTCTCTGATCCACTCACAACAATATGGTAGCTCTTCACTCCTGAGTGGATGAATATGGATTCAGAAGATAGGAGGATCAGGTGTGCAGAAGATTTCTACTTCTGATTAGACCCTGACGGTCGTTTAGCTTAGTCTGAAAACTGAGGGGAGGAGCCCCAGAAGGAGGAATATATGGTACACTTAATTTTACCCTTTCCTGCCCTTCATTTGCTCATTAATCAGGTGACATTTCCCATGGGGGCTGGATGTAGCCTCAGAATTTTTCTTGGTACAGCCTTATGGGCAACAGCTGCCAATTCTTATAGGTTGGCTTATGAGATTGATTTACTGAGTGCATTATTGATTCATTTATTCAACATTTGTTGAACATCTAAACTGCGCCAGGCATGATAAAGGCATTCAGGAGCAAGACACAAAACTTAATAGTCTAATGAAATGAAAACTTTTTATTATGTTTTTTTGGCCCTGCCCATTTGCTTGGCATGTAGTAAGCACTCAATAAATTTTTGTCACACTGCCTTGGACTGACTTGTGAAGACTATTCTGGCATCAGGTGACCCTGCTGAGAAGTGGAGGGTGGCCATGATTCTCCCTCAGATAATGAGAACATTTGCTGCACCTCAGTTCACTTCCTGCTCAAGATCTATTAAAAACAAACTCACCATCCAGATTAGTTCTCAACTGGGTATGTTTCGAGAGGCAAGGGTAGATGGCCAGGAGACAAATCATACACGGAAACTCATCCCATCCCTTAAATCTGACTTCTGAATGTCTTTTAGATCTGCTGATTAGATTCTTGCTAGAACACAATATCAGACTTCATCCTCAAAGGAAATAAATTAAGCTGCACCACACGAGGACAAATGGTTGACATTGTGCTCTGGCTAGCATCTTGTGTGCAGCTGTGAACAGCTGCGTGAGTGCCAGTTAAGCTGTGATCGTATCATTGGGGAGAGAGAGAAAGGGCAATTCATTCACAAAGCACTATTCAAAGGGCCTCGCAGGTGTGTTCTAAGGACTGGTTTTCTATCTGAAATTTATCCTGAGATAAGGTGGTAGAACATAATGTAGAATTATAGGTCTTCTCCCTCCAGGAATGGTGTTTTAGGAATACACGCTGTGACATTCATAACCAAACATGAAATAGGGAAACACACTCTGCACTTGACAAAGAGGATTCGCTTCTGACTCTTTGGAGCACTTCTTGGACCATTTATTCATTCCCCTATGAATAAGCCTCAGTTTTCCCCCCACTCTGGTAGAGAAGGCACACATGTGCCAAAGAGAGTGGCCCTTTCAGAGATCAGCTTTATTTATCACCACATTTGCAATTCCACTCCCCTAAAAGAAGTCATCAGCTGCTCATCCCTTGACTGCAAACGGTCAGCTCCGTTGGTGGACAAGGATGGGGTCAGCTGCAAACTGCCACTGAGGGGGACAAAGTGGGGTGAGAAATGGGCATTTTCTGAAGAGACTGAAATGGCATTTGGATGTTTGTTTTAAACAGACTTCAAATTGTGTCTTGAAGGGAAAATGGTGTGTATCAGCTCTCCTCTTTGAGAAATGCAGTTAGAAGATAAAGCGGTGAAATTAAAATTGGGTAGAAATCCTAGGTCAATGTTCCTAAAAGCTGGCCCAGTACACAGGCCACATTCGTGGGCTCCACTGCCGAGTAACCTTGTTAAAGGCAAGTTCCCCGGTTTCACCCATGACCAGAGTCGCCAAAGGGACTGCCTGAGTTTTTGTAACCAACTCCCCAAGATGAGGCTAGCTAGGTACATGGCTAGATGGGAGAATTACTGGTAGATCCCAGCTAACCAAATAAACAAATTTATAATAGAAGATAAAGCAGATGAGATATTTAGGAGGGGAAAATCACAAACCAAGCCAGAAAAAAAAGAGATAGCTGGGCTTCTTGCCCCTCTATATGGTCATGGACCAATAAGTAATATTTTGTGATCAATACACAGTAACTAATTGATGGGTTACTTTATATCCAGGACTGATCTATTTCCTTAAATCTTTTCATCTTCAAATTGTAAGGAACTTTATGAGTGAGGAAGGACCCATGAAGCCCCGTGTACACAGGCCACAAGCATTGTAAGGCACTTGGGGACCATCACACAGCTGGTAGCTGCCAGAGCCAGGCTTCGAGCTCAGCAAGTCTGGCCCCAAAGCCTGTGGTTAAACCTTGACCAGATACTGTCTTTCCTGGGCAAACAGCAGGCCTTGGGGGAATGAAGTTGAGTAAGGCAGCGCTGGCCCTCAAGAAGCTCATAGAAATTTACAACGGAATGTAGCAAGTGCAGTGTGTAAAGCGCAAAGACAGACTCTGAGGTCTTTGCGGGATCACGGAGGAGGTCTGAGCCAGTATGGGGAGTGGGCTCTCTGGACTTGAGCTGAAATGTGCAAGGATGAGAAAGAGTGAGCCACAAAAGAGACAGGAGGGAGGGAGGGTGCTCCTGGAGGAGGACACAGAAGGAGCCAAGCCTCAGAGAAAAGACATAGTAGACCCAGGCTTCTCTTTTACCACAAGAGTGAATGGATACAAGGTGGCAAGAGAAAACTACCATTTGATTATGGAAAATAGTTACTAATGATCATTATTTAATTGAGATTAATGTTAATAATTTCACAATCATTTTTAGTAACTGACATATATGACAGTTGTGGTGTTTTATAACCTATTGCTAAAAATTATCCTAAAACTTAATTGTTTGAAAAAACAACCCCTCTACTGTACTGTTGGGAATCTATGGATTGGGCATTTTGAGAGGACATAAGTGGGATGGCTTGAGACTGCTTTCTGAATTAAAAACAAAATTTTTCTAATGTTTATTTATTTTTGAAAGAGAGAGAGAGAGAGAGACAGAGCACAAGCAGGGGAAGGGCAGCAAGAAAGTGACACAGAATCTGAAGCAGGCTCCAGGGTCTGAGCTGTCCGCAGAGAGCGTGATGTGGGGTTCAAACACACCAACTGCGAGATCATGACCTGAACCAAAGTCAGAGGCTGAACTGACTCAGCCACCCAGGTGCCCCAAGTCTGCTTTCTGATATCCGTGGCCTCAGCTGGAGGTGACTTCAACGGAAGAAGCAATGACCACCTGGGGCTGGAAGTTCTTCTTCCAACAAGGATGGTCTACCATCTTGGTGGGGGTGACTGGAAGGCTGGACTTAACTGGGACTGTTGGCCAGATCATTGCCATGTGCCCTCTTCAGAACGGTGACCTTAGAAAAGTGGGACTTCTGAGGTGAGTTACAGTCCCAGTGAGTAAGGTGGAGGTTGGGATCTTTTAGGCCTAGCTGTGGAACCACACCAAGGGTTACCCCACTGTATTCTGTGGATTAAAGCAGTCACAAGCACATCCAGATTCAAGAAGAAACATAGCCTGAGGAGTGTCCAAGAATTTGGAGCCAAGGTTTACAATCACCACTTATGGTTCACATTAACTGAGTGCTCTCTAATGTGCCAGGCTCTGTGCTAAATGCTTCAGCAAGGATATCTCATCTAAAGTTCATCACAACACAGGGTGCCTGGGTGGCTCAGTTGGTTGAGTGTCCAACTTTGGCTCAGGTCTGTGAGTTTGAGCCCTGTGTTGGGCTGTGTGCTGACAGCTCAGAGCCTAGAACCTGCTTCGGATTCTATGTCTCCCTCTTTCTCTGGCCCTCCCTCCCCCAAAATAAGCAAACAGAGGTGCACCTGGGTGGCTTCCTTAGTTAAGCATCTGACTTCGGTTCAGGTCATGACCTCAAGGTTGTACATTCAAACTCTGTGTTGGGGTCTGTTGCTCAGAGCCTGGAGGATGCTTAGGATTCTGTGTCTGCTTCTCTCTCTGCTCCTCCCCTTCTTGTGCTCTGTCTCTGTCTTTCTCTCTCTCTCAAAAATAAATAAACATTAAAAAATTAAATACAAAAATAAACATTACAAATAATAAAGTTCATCATAATTGTATAAAATATGTGCTATGATTATGCCAGTTACAGATAGGGGATCACAGCCTCAAGGAGGATGTTTAACTTATCCAAGGGCACCAGGAAGTGGCCATATGAGGCAGTGAACTCAACTTTGTAGGATTTAAAAGCATTAAGCCTAAGCTGTGTCACCTTGGTATTTTTCTTTGTAACTCAGCCCCAACTCTTGGCCCAAAGTGCACAGTAGGCTCATTGGTAGTGTCTGTGGGAGGGAAGAAAGTCTCAGCAACTATACATCTAAGGGACTCAACTAGGGACGTGGGGGGGAGGGGCAACATCATGGTTGGCAACTTCTACACTCTCTTTTGCCTTTGTCAGCAGTGGAATCCTCAAGAAGCAATGGCTGGGTGGATGTTGGGCCTGCGATTTAAATTTCTCATGTAAATGTTCACATAATTCTCCCCTGGGAAGCCTCATCCCCAGAGGTCTTGGGTCCAAAATCAAAGAAATAGGACAAACATACTTTGGAAAATGCTTCTGAATGGAAGTTCTCTCAGATCCAGGGAAAGTATCACACACTGGGAGTATTCATTCCCTGGAATGACTACTTTTTGACAGCTTATATAGATTGGAAGAGTAATTTATGGTATTTAAACTCAATTTTGTTTCATGTACCCACTCAGCACATATTGAACAATACATACTGAACACGTATTATGTGCAGACATGATGCCAGATTATGAGGATATTATGGGCAAGCAAGACAGAGATGGTTTCTTCTCTCCTGGAGCTCGTAGTCTAGTAAGGGAGACACAGAGAAACTAAGTAGGGAACTATACCAGTAGATAATTGCTAATTCTCAAAAATGGTTTGAGGGAAATTAGTAAGGTGATAAGATAAAAATAAGACAAGAGTAGGTGGGAAATCTGTGTGTATGCTGGTTAGATTAGGCCCCTCTGGAGATATGATATTATTTAGTCAGAAACTCAAAGTGAGAGAAGAAAAGAAAGGCTATGATTCTGTTTATTTTTATTCTATTTTTTTTAATGTTTTGTTTATTTTTGATTATCTACAGAGAGAAACAGAGCATAAGAGGGGAAGGGGCAGAGAGAGAGGGAGACACAGAACCAGAAGCAGGCTCCAGGCTCTGAGCTAGCTGTCAGCACAGAGCCTGATGTGGGACTCGAACCCACAAACGTGAGATCTGACCTGAGCCGAAGTTGGAGGTTTAACCGACTGAGCCACCCAGGCGCCCTTTATTCTATTCTTCAGTTCCAGGGCTGTTTCCTTTGAGTTCAGACCTGTCCCAAAGGGAATTAAGCTAAGGGACAGAATGTTGATGGATGAAGTGGGTGACTGGTCCTTATTCCAGTATCAAGTTCATGCCACAGACTCTTTCCAGGCAAGTGTAAAACCTGGCATGTGAGGGGTGGCCTTATTCCCAAGCTGCAGAGAAATTGGAGTCCAGCCCTAGCTAACAGGCTCAAAGTGTCGGTCACTATATACATATATGTATATGTATATATATAGATATAGATCTATATGTATGTATATATATCTATATATACATATATAGATATAGACATACACACACTTGCTATTCTTAAAATAGCAGCTAATATTTTTTTATTTTTTAATTTTTTCTAATGCTTATTTTCTTATTTTTAAGAGACAGAGAGAGACAGACAGACAGAGCGGGAGTGGGGGAGGGGCAAAGAGTCAGACAGAGACACGGAATCTGAAACAGGCTCCAGGCTCTGAGCTGTCAGCACAGAGCCCAATGCAGGGCTTAAACTCACAAACTGCGAGATCATGACCTGAGCTGAAGTTGATGATTAACTGAGCCACCCAGGCCCCCCAAAAGCAGCTAATATCCTATTCCACACTTACTTACCTCACTTATAACCACCCTAATTATTGTATAATATTCTACAGGGGAAGAAGCAATAGTTTAGGAAGTAAGACCTATGTGGTCTAAAAGAATAGACTCTAGATAAATGTGGCTTTTTAAATTTAAATTATTTAAAATTAAATGAACACTCAGTGCTTCCATCACACGAGCCACGTCTCAAGTATTCGGTCATACATTTCCACCATTTTAGAAAGTTCTTTTGGATAGCTCTAGAGACTGTAGGCTAGAGTTTCTCAACTTCTGCAATACTGACATTTGGGGCCACCTAACTGCTGTGGAGAAGGGCTCTCTTGTACATTGTGTAATGTTTACAGCCACTACCCACTGGTCATCAGCAGCACCATCCCTAGTTGCAGCAACCAAGAATGTCTCCAGAGAGTGTCAAATGTCCCCCGGAAGGGGAAATAAAGTCATCCCTGGTTGAGACGACTGCCCTAGACTCAGCCTACGGTTTATGGGCTAGGTGGAACTTGGGTAAGTTGCTTTCAATTACTTCAGCTTAATTTCCCTCATTGGTAAAATATTTAAAAAGTAGAACACATTTTCATAGGGTTTTGTGTTAAAGGTAAAACATTTGGTAGGTAATAAAAGCACAATAAATGGTCTTTGGGACTGTAATGCTCTAATTCCCCCTTAACTGAGAGATATCTAGATTAGCTGATGTGGCATCTGGGATCCTGGAAACTCCATTTTTTGCTTGCTGCTCCAAAGTTCTATCCATGAACTTGGGCTTCCATGTGCAGGTACCTTCAAGGCTGGAAACTATGACAGATTTGAGTGATTTGTTTAGATGACAAAGTCTGGAGACTTGATAACAAAAAACAAACTGAGGCACTTGTGTGACTCAGTCGGTTAAGCATCTGACTCTTGATTTCAACTCAGGTCATATTCCCAGGTCATGGGATTGAGCCTTGAGTCAGACTCCACACTGAACATGGAGTCTGCTTAAGATTCTCTCTCTCTCTCCCTCCGCCCCTCTCCCCTGCTCACACTCTCTCTCTTTCTCCTCTCTCTCTAAAAACAAACTCCAACCAAACACAGAAAACCATCCTTCAGCATCATTAGCCTGAATTTTGTCATCATGGCTTTGAGAATGTGTGGGACAGTGAGGCAATCAATTAATGAAGAATGTTTTTAAATATCTCTATAAAATTTGAATCAAATATTTGGACCAATTATAGTGAAAATGATTAAAACACATCAGTTGACAGCTGTCAGTAAATTAATTGAAGTTTCAACTCAAATGTCTAAATAGGCACATTTAGACAATTGACCCTATCAGTGTATCTGGTTTAGACTACCATGTTAGTAGGGTGGAAAGAGAATTAAATGAATTATTTGAAGTTTGTGCTTATTCTTGCATTGAAAAAAAAAATACATGTGCTTTAATGGGCTTACAGAGGAGACCATCATCAACTTATTTTTATCTTTGATATTTTTTTCCTGTGGTTTATAGGATAAAGCTGAGTATAACTTTCTAAATATAAAACTGTCATTAGATCAGACAATATGATCCAATATTTGACCACTTTTGAACCATAAGAAAGGAAATCCCATAAGGTATAAAACTAATACATTGAAAAGAGGAGCAAACATAGAATAGTTCATTTCTTCAATTTATGTTTCAATAATTGACACCTGATAGGTCATCTCTCTATAGGAAACAGAGATCAAGTTCACCATTCACATAATAACCTAGCCATTCATCATGCATTTGCAATGTATCAGGCCCCAGGCTAAGACATAAGCATTACTTCATTAACTTCATGTAAACTTCACAACAACAGTATGCAAAGGGTAGTATTTCTTTGCATTTTGAAGATGAGAAAATAGGTTGAGAAGGTTTGCTAACTTGTAGTTAAGAAGTACAGCCAAATTTCACATTCAGGAGTGCCCAATTTTAAAGCTTTGGTCACCGGCTATACTGTCGCTGCAGGTGAATAGTGAAGAAGACACTAATTTTTAATGTTATCAATCACAGCCATAAACCAGTGCTCCTGCACAACACTTATCCATTCACTGCATCTGGACCACATGGCACAAAGTAGATACCATCTTTTGTGGTCTGACTCCTCAGGCCATATTAGTTCATTAAATCACTTCATAACCAAGACTTCTTTCACACTTCCACTAGGTGAACTATTTTCTTTTCAAGGTGAGCCAATCTACCAAAATCTTTATAAATTTTTTTTCTGGTTCCTTATTCATCAGAGAAAAATTCTGACTGGCCATTTAAAAAAAGGAAGTAAGTTCTTAATGAATCAGTCAATCCAGAATACCACCAGGCCCATGATGAGAAAGATATTAAAAATGTCTCAAAGAAAGAACTCACTAGTGGAGAGTAACTGAAGCGAGAGACAATTCTGAATTAATAAAATGTATTAATTAAAAGTATGAGTTAAAAGAAAGTCTTAATATCTTTTGATACCTGATGGATGAATGAATCAATCAAGGGTGGAAAATATAAAACCCTGTGGTTTTATAGAACCCTGTGGAAGTCTACTTAAGCCTATTTTGATGAACAAATGAGGTCTCAGTAAATGGAGTATAGTTTTCTAGTTACTTGCAGGTCTAGGTGTTACTATGGTTTGGGGAAAAAATAATTCTCATAAGCTGATAAACATTCCCCTTGCAAACTTTTTATACTGTACTACATATAATTGTATAATGTGTACTCTCTCTATATACATATGTAAAATCTATACTATATAATCTATATACTATCTAATCTTAACTATATATTAATATATACTAATATGAATACTAATACCAATCTATACTATATACTGTATAACCTATCTGCCTCTCTATCTACATCACAAAGATAATGAACTCTTTATACTCTATTCAAATAATTAAATCTTGAATTGTTGGGCATGGGATTCACGAAGTCTTTATAATTTACAGAGTCAAACTTAAAAAAAAACACACAAAAAAAAGACAACCTAGTATGGTTTCATTTCTCTATTTGAACCAGCCACATTATGTTCCATCAAATTTATCATTCATCTTGTATCAGTAACACATGAAACCGAATTCTGATTTGATGTTGGTATTCACTTCTGGTTTGGCAAAGCACTTAGTCCTACCTCCAATGTCCGTCTGGAAGACAAAGCCATTTTACTACTATCCCACACTCAAGGAGAAGGGGGTGCACAAGGGTGCGGATACCAAAAAGGTCATCTTAGAGGCTTTCCAGCACCGTGAGTTTCTTCCGTGCTGATATCTATGCTCTGTGGAATGTCTAGATATTGTCATCTCAGCAGAGCATGTCCTGGGAATATTAGAAGGAGAAATAAAACGAGGAGGAGAAGTATCTAAAGCATGTTTCAGTGCTTGTTCCCACCCCCACCCCCTGGGATCTTTCTTCTAACCCTTAAAGAGAATCAATTCTGTTCTCAGATGCTGTTCACTGTTCACACAGAGTTGACGGCCAGACATATGCACGTGTTGGTCATTTCCACTGAGTGTTTTGAGGGGAGTCAGCGAGCAGGCTTCAGGGCATTTTAAAAGAAGCTATATGATCCCAAGGATGGAAAGCGTATGTTCTCAAGGGGGCAATATCACCCCCAAGGGGCCAGCAATTGGTTCTTCCGGGGCAAATCGTTCTAATTCTTTTTATGTAGAAAGCACAGATGTACATACAGCACATATTCAGATATACGGTGGATCTGTGGCATTAAAATTCTATGGGGAGTGATTGGGGGGAAAATGCCTTCAAAAGCTACTATGGGAGAATGATGAGAAAAAAGGCTGAGAACAGCTTGATGTAGGACAAGACAGTGAAGAATATTCTGAGGTCAAAAAGGCTTTAGGGAGGGAGGGAGGGACTGGGATGTGGATTTGGCAGGGAGGAGGCAATGGAACTTGGAAGAGTGTAAATGGACTTTCCCAGGCACCTACTGGGCTTTGATTTTACTCTGTATTCTGATTTTACCTAACTCCTACCTTCCAGGGATTCCCCACAGTGTCTGACCCACTGACAATTCCTTTCTGGCTTTGGAGTACAACTATGTTCAGATTCATTGTAAGCATGTTTTCAAATGCTTCTGAGAGATTTGGGGTTTGTGGGGAAGCTTATAGCAAGGGTTTCGTTCACCATCTAGAAATGGAAAGTATTCATTACCAAATAAGAAAAGATCACTTTCTCTCTCCTTCTTCCTTCTCCTATCCCCTCTGTTGGGTAGAGACAAAGTCTGTGAGTTGAAGGAGGAAAGAGGAAAGGTCCACACAATTGGCAGAATGGTGTGGCAGGAAACCTTGCACTATATCAGCCATCATATGAGAGTCTGGTGGCAAGACTTCTGGTATGTCTAGATTTCACATTTCTTGTGTTTCAAATGAAAGGTTTGTATAAAATAATGCTTAAGGCTGACTCCAGTTTCAATAATATATTATGCCATAAAATGTCATCTGCAGTTACACGATAATGTGTTTAAAGTGTAGCTGTTGGAGTTGTATATCTTTGGGTGAAGGTTTGGATTCTCCTGTTGCAATCCAAACACTCAGTAGAGTGTTGAACTGAATCTATAATTGTGACCTTTGTGTGAGCTGCACATCACCAAAATGCAAGGGGGAAACGCACTACCTCTGAGTCTTTATAGATTCAACATAGGGGCCATCGTTCAAGGCCTCTGGACTTGGAAGCCTCTGAAGACATAATTAGCCGAAATCACAAGCTTGCCTATTACATTGAGCCACATGAAATTCCCATTTTTATACTTCAAAAATTGTTGAATACTGGCAAATTTAGTTTGACCTGGAGCTTAACCAGCAGATCAGTCTCCTTTAATGACAGGTGACCATTTTTATTAAATAAAACGTTTACCTATGTCAAGACACAAGAAATAGTTGTCACTGATTTATTTTTTTAAGTTTTTAGTTTAATCACCTAGTGCTCATCACACCAAGCGCATTCCTTAATCCCAATCACCTAATTTTACCCATCCCCCACCCCCTCCCTCTGGTAACCATCAGATTGTTCCCTATCAAGAGTCCGTTTCTTGGTTTGTCTCTTTGTTTCTCTCCCCCCCCCTTTGCCATTTGTTTTGTTTCTTAGATTCCACATATGAGTGAAATCATACATGTTATTTGTCTTTCATGGACCGACTTATTTCATTTAGCCTTGTACTCTCTAGCGTCATCCATGTTGCAAAAGGCAAGATTCCATTCTTTTTGTGGCTGAGTAATATCCTATTGTAAATACATGACACATCTTCTTTATCCATTCATCAGCTGATCGACATTTGGGCTGCTTCCATAGTTTGGCTCTTGTAATAATGACTCAATAAACATAGAGGTGCATGTATCTCTTTGAATTAGTGTTTTTGTATTTGGGGGTAAATGCTTATTCGTGTAATTGCTGGCGTATAGGGTTGTTCTATTTTTAACTTAAAAAATTTTTTTTAATTTTTATTTATTTTTGAGAGAGAAAGAGTGCAAGCGGGGGAGGGGCAGAGAGCGAGGGAGACACAGTACTTGAAGACAGGCTCCAGGCTCTGAGCTAGATATCAGCACAGAGCCTGATGTGGGGCTAGAACCCACAACCATGAGATCCTGACCTGAGCCGAAGCCGGATGCTCAACTGACTGAGCCACCCACGTGCCCCTATTTTTAACCTTTTGAGGAACATCCATACTGTCTTTCACAGTGGCTGTACCAGTTTGCAACCACACTAACAGTGTGTGAGGGGGTTCCTTTTTCTCCACATCCTTGCCAACACTTGTTGTTTCTTGGGTTTTTGGTGTTAGCCATTCTGACTGGTGATATCCCACTCTGGTTGTGATGTGTGTTCATTTCCCTGATGATGAATGATGTTGAGCATCTTTCCATGAGTCTGTTGGCCATCTGTGTGTCTTCTCTTAGAGAAATCTCTGTTCATGTCTTCTGCCCATTTTTAAACTGGATTATTTGCTTTTTGGGTGTAGGTTTTATAAGTTCTTTATATATTTTGGATTAAAATTCTTTGTTGGAGATGTCATTTGCAAATACCTTCTCTCATTCTGTAGGTTGCTTTTTAGTTTTGTTTCCTTCACTGTGCAGAGATTTTTAATTTGCTATAGTTCCAATAGCTTCTTTGTGCTTTTATTTCCCTCGCCTTGGGGGACCTATCTAGAAAAAAAGTTGCTATGGCTGATGTCAGAGAAATTACTGAGTGTGCACTCTAATAGGGCTTTTATGGGTTCAGGTCTTTAACACATTTTGAGTTTATTTTTGTGTATGGTGTAAGAGAGTGGTACACTTCATACTTTTGCAGATAGCTGTCCAGTTTTCCCAACACCATTTGTTGAAGAGATGGTCTTTTACCCATTAGATATTATTTTCTACTTTACCAAATATTAGTTGGCCAATATAATTGTGGATTTATTTCTAGATTTCCTGTTCTATTCACTATGTATCTTTTTTTGTGTGTTAGTACGATACTGTTTTGATTACTACAGCTTTGTAATATAACTTGAAGTCCAGAATTGTGATGATTGTGATGCATCTAGCTCTGCTTTCCTTTTTCAAGATTGCTTTGGATATTTGGGGCCTTTTATGGTTCCACACAAATGTTAGGACTGTTTGTTCTAATTCTGTGGAAAGAGCTGTTGGTAGTTTGATACAGATTGCATTAAATATGTAGATTGCTTTGGGTAGTGTAGTCACTTGAGCAATATTTGTTCTTCCAATCCATGAGCATGGAATGTCCCTATTTCTTTGTGTCATCATAATTTTTTTCACCAGTTTTTTTTTTTATAGTTTTCAGAGTATAGGTCTTTCATCTATTTGGTTAGGTTTCTTATTATTTTGGGTACAACTGTAAATTGGATTGTTTTCTTAATTTTCCTTTCTGCTGTTTCATGATAGGTGTATAGAAATTCAACAGATTTCTGTAGATTGATTTTGTATTTTTATATTGATTTTGTATTGTATTTTTACTGAACTTGTGTATCAGTTTTAGCAGCTTTTTTTTGTGGAGTCCGGTTTTCTATATACAGTATGATATCATCTGCAAATAGTTAAAGTTTTATTTCTTCTTTACCAATCTGGATGCCTTTTATTTCTGTTTGTCTTTTATTTCTTTTTGTTGTCTGATTATTGTGGCTAGGGCTTCCAGTACTATGTTGAAAAACAGTGGTAAGAGTGGGCATCTTTGTCTTGTTCCTGACCTTAGGAGAGAAGCTCTGTTTTTCCCCATTAAGGATAATGTTAGCTGTGGGTTTTTCTTTTCTTTCTTTCTCCTTTCTTTCTTTCTTTCTTTCTTTCTTTCTTTCTTTCTTTCTTTCTTTCTTTCTTTTTCTTTCTTTCTTTCTTTCTTTCTTTTTCTTTCTTTCTTTCTTTCTTTCTTTCTCTTTCTTTCTTTCTTTCTTTCTTTCTTTCTTTCTTTCTCTTTCTCTCTTTCTTTCTTTTTCTTTCTCTTCCTCCCTTCCCTCCTTCCTTCCTTTCTCTCTTTCTTTTTCTTTTTTAATTTTATTTGTTTATTTTGAGAGAGAAAGAGAGCACTAGCCGGGCAGGGAAGGAGAGAGAAAGATAGAGAGAATCCCAGGCAAGCTCCGCCCTGTCAGTGCATAGCCCCATGGGGGGCTCAAACCCATGACCCATGAGATCATGACCTAAGTTGAAACTGAAAGTTCAATGTTCAACCAGCTGAGCCACCCAAGTGTCCCCACTGTGTGTTTTTCATATGAGGCCTTTATTATGTTGAGGTATATGTTCCCTCTAAAGTTACTTTGTTGAGAGATTTTATCATGAATGGATGTTATATTTCATCAAACACCTTTCCTACATCTATTGAAATGATCATATGGTTCTTATCCTTTCTCTTATTGACATGATGCATCACGTTGATTGATTTGTGAATATTGAACCACTTTTGCAACTCAGGAATAAGTCCCACTTGATCATGGTGAGTGATTTTTTAAAACATATTTTTGGATTCAGTTTGTATTATGTTGAGCATTTTGTTCTTTAAAAAATTTTTTTTAAATGTTTATTTGTTTTTGAGAGAGAGAGAGAGGTTCAAGCAGTGGAGGAGAAGAGAGAGGAAAACACAGAATCTGAGACAGGCTCCAGGCTCTGAGCTGTCATCCCAACGGCTTGACGTGGGGTTCAAACCCCTTGAGCTGTGAGATCAGAAGTCAGACGCTTATCCAATTTAGCCACCCAAGCGCCCTAAAGATTTTTTGCTCTATATTCATTGGAGATATTGGCCCTGTAGTTCTCTTTAAAAAAAAATTAATGTTTATTTGAGAGAGAGACAGCATGGGCAGGGGAGGGGCAGAGAGAGGGAGACACAGAATTTGAAGCAGGTTCCAGACTCTGAGCTGTCAGCACAGAGCCTGACACGAGGCTGGAACTCATGAACTGTGAGATCATGACCTGAGCCTAAGTCGGATGCTTAACTGACTGAGTCACCCAGGCACCCGTGTAGTTCTCTTTCTTTGTGGAGTCCTTATCTGGTTTTGGTATTAGGGTAATATTGGCCTCATATTGGCCTCATGAATTTGGAAGTTTTCCTCTCTTTCTTTTTTTATTTTAATGATTATTTTTGAGAGAGAGAGAGAGTGCATGCACACACAAGCAGGGGAGGGGAAGAGAGAGTAGCAGACAGGATCTGAAGCAAACTCTATGCTAACAGCAGACATTTTGATGCGGGACTCAAACTAACCTCAAGATCATGACCTGGGCTGAAGTTGGACACTCAACCAACTGAGCCACCCAGGTGCACCTCTATTTTAATCCTTGGCATAGTTTGAGAAGAATAAGTACTAAGCCTTCTTTAAATGTTTGGTAGAATTTGCCTGTGAAGCCATCTGGTCCTGGACTTTTGTTTGTTGAAAGTTTTTTTTATTGCTAATTCAATTTCTTTTCTGGTAATTGGTCTGTTCAAATTTTCTATTTTTTTTTTTCTGTTTCAGATTTGCTAGGTTATATGTTTCTAGGAATTTATCTGTTTCTTCTAGGTTGTGCAGTTTGTTGTTTTTCATAATATTCTATTAAAATTGTTTGTATTTCTGTGATTTTTATTGATATTTCTCTTCTTTCATTTGTAATTTTATTTATTTGGGCCCTTTCTCTTTTTTTCTTGGAAATCAATTTTATTGATTCTTTTCCCAAAGAACCAGTTCCTTGTTTCATTGATCTATTCTTCTGTTGTTGTTTTGTGTGTGTGTGTGTTGTGTTTTGTTTTGTTTTCTTTGTGTGTATGTTTTAGGTTCTATATCATTTATTACTGCTCTAATCTTTACTATTTCCTTCCTTCTGCTGGTTTTAGCAGCAAAAGGTGCTCTGCTTTTTCTAGCTCCTTTAGGTCTAAGATTGGGTTGTTTATTTGAGATTCTTCTTTCCTCTTGAGGTAGGCCTGTATTGCTATAAACGTCCCTCTTAGAACCACTTTTGCTGCATCCCAAAGTTTTTGAACTGTTGTGTTTTCATTTTCATTTGTTTCCATAGAATTTTTTTAAATTTCTTCTTTTACTTCCTGGTAGAACCATTCATTGTTTAGTAGCATGTTATTTAACCTCCATGTATCTGTGGCCTTTCCAGATTTTTTTCTCGTGTTGGCCTTCAAGTTTCATAGCATTGTGGTCAAAAAAGATGCATGGTATGACTTTGATCTTTTTGAATTTGTTGAGGCTTGTTTTGTGGCCTAATATGTAATCAATTCTGGAGAATGTTCCATGCACACTGGAAAAGAATGTGTATTCTCCTGTTATAGGACAGAATGTCTTGAATGTATCTGTTAAATCCATCTGGTCCACTGTGCCATTCAAAGCCATTGTTTCCTTATTGACTTTCTGTTTAGATAATCTGTCCATTGATGTAAATGGGGTGTTAAAATCCCCTACTCTTATTGTATTAATTCATTTATGCTTGTTATTAACTGTTTTGCATATTTGGGTGCTACCAAGATGGATGCATAAATATTTTATTGTTATATCTTCATGTTGGATTGTCCCCTTTATTATCATATAGTGTCTTTCTTTGTCTCTTGTTATAGTCTTTGTTTCAAATCTCTTTTGTCTGTTAAAAATACTGCTCCTCTGGTTTTCTCTTGACATTCATTTGCATTATAGACATTTCTTCATCCCCACACTTGCAACCTGCAGGTGTCTTTAGGTCTAAAATGAGTCTCTTGTAGGCAGCATACAGATGGGTCTTGTTTTTTTAATTCATTCTGGCACATATATCTTTTGATTGGAGGATTTAGTCTATTTACATTTAATTATTGAGAGATCTGCATTTATTGCCAATTTATTACTTATTTTGTGTTTTTTTCTGAAGATTTTCTTTGATCCTTTCTTATCTTTCATGATTTTCTGGTTTTCCTTAGTAATATATTTGGGTCTCTTTCTCTTTATTCTTTGCATATCAATTAGTGATTTTAGATTTGTGGTTACTATTGGATGTGTATATAACCTCTTCTGCATATAGCAGGCTAGATTAAGTTGTTGGTTGTTTCAGTTTGAACCCATTCTTTACTCCTGCCCTCCCGACATCTTGGAGAGATACTGTCATATTTTATATCCTTTTATTTTGTGAGTTCCTTGACTGATTTTTTACAGAAATATTCTCTTTTACTTTTTTGTGTTTCCTACCTCTATACTGTCACTTCAAGTCTCTCCTTTTCACTCAAAGAGCCCCCTTTAATATTTTTGTGTATGTTGTAAGAGAGTGGTCCACTTCATTCTTTTGCATATAGCTGTCCAGTTTTCCTAACACCATTTGTGAAAGACACTGTCTTTTTCCCATTTCATATTCTTTCCTTCTTTGTTATTTAGCCATGATTTTATTTCCCATCCTTTTCCGAAAGATCTTAATGTGACCAGGAGTGCAAAAAAATAGGAACATTCTAGAGCTGCTTTAAGAGATAGAATCTAGAGCTTTCAAAGAAATGTCTATTTCTTGTTGTGTTCCTTATGTCATACAACCGCCCTGTAAAACTGAATTAGTACATTCATAGTTTTTTTAAAAAAAGTGTCGTTTGCCCTCTAGAATCTGTCATCCTTTACAACCCAACCAATCCGTTTTGGTATTTGTGTGTTTCTATGAATTCTGACCTTTCTGGTAATCGACATGGAAATGCCATATCTTGCAAAGAGATTGGAAATGTTGTTTGACATGTGGATTAGGCAGTGTTGACAGTGCAGTCTGTCAGATAGTCCACAAAACACTGCTACCTGTAGAAAATCAACCCCTGAGTAGCTATATCTTCTCTCCTAGTGAACAGGAACCGTCTCATTTCTGAGCAAAATCACGGCAGAAAAGAAAGACTTGCATGCCACTCCTCAGGCCATGTCACTGCAGTCAATAATTCCACTATCTTGACAAGCAAATAAAAAGACACAAGAAATAAAGGAATAATCCCTCTCAGTATTCTTTCTCAAGGTCTTTCTCCCAGAACAACTTTCTTCTCTCCAGAAGTCAACTCCAAGGCCCTGGTTCATTGGGAGTATATATTTTCAATTGACCAATAATGTGAAAAGAAATCATGCTAAACTTAGCTTCCCCAGAACTGAATTCAACTCAATGTCAAACTCCTAGTAGTGCCTATAAAAGTTCCACTGGTGTTGGCATCTGTAGTTAGAGAAAAGAGACAGCTGTGAAAAACATCTTCTTGCCAAAACATGATTTGGGAAAGGTCATTTTATTACATGATTTATTTATATTGTTTCTCCACAGGACACAGTGTTCTGATGTGTACACAGAGCTGAGTGGAGGAGAAACATTGAAAGAAACCCTTAAGGCCCACCAGTGGTAGGCACCTTATGGGCCAAGAGATGTCTGGTGTACATTCTTTAGCTAAAATAGCCTTCAATTCAGTGCAGCCCTCCTCTATCAGTCAGATTAAAAGGAAAGTTCTATAATAAGACCCATGTTCTCCTCAGTGGTCTGAGGCATCATCAGTAAGAAACCTGATTAGCAGATCTTGCTTTTATTTTCACCTAGAACAATCAAGATAGTCTTCCCCTCAGAAAAGAAAAAAATGTCAAGTTAATAAAATTTCTAATGACTTATCTTTTTTGCACATTGTTTTGGCACGTAAAGGGGTCTATATTTTCTCTTCTGGATTTCTTTGTCTGGAGAAGCACATGTTAATTGCATTTTAAAGAGACTTACATATTTAATATTGAAAGCTGAATATCTCTTTAAATGAAAACCGATGGGCAGTTTTGTTTATCTTCACTTGGCTCTATCACTGTGTCCTAAACGCGCGGGTGGGATTTTTTTTAATACCAAGTTTATAATGGTGACAAGTAGGATTTACTGGAGAAATACTTTTCTGACCATATATTTTATTTAACCTCCCCCTGAGGTGGATTCCAAGCTAAACGTTTCTGGGTTTTGTGTTTTTGTTTTGTGTTTAATCATTGCTCCTCTCTGTTTATTGCCAGCATGTCCCAGACACTGGGGTCAGGTGTTTGAAAATGAGAACCAAATAGTTTTTATTCGTGCCTTCAGAGCATAGCTAGTATTGTGACTTTGTTAAGGTTCCTGTTTCACTTGCTAAAAAGTACTTTAAAGAAATGCAGCAAAAGAGCCAAAGAGATGGTGAGAGTAAAGTTTCTGACTTGGCTTGCAATGGTTTCCTTCAACCCAACCAGTTAGGCATTTCTTTTATGGCCTTTACAAATGTTTCCATAGGTAGCAACTTTCAGGATCCTCTAGTCAATTGTAAGTTATGCAAGAGGGCAGACTTGATCATCCTATCTTCAAAACTGGCGGACTGGGGAAAGCCTGTGGTGAGGATTGTATTCGCTAATAATGTCTGTGGCTATGTTTGACTGATTTGTTTCTTAGATGATGAAGTATGATGTCTCTATGGAACTCCATTTGAGAGAGATTTACAAATTAAACATCATGAATATTCAGGAAAACTGCCTGGAAGTTCAGCTCCTTGTGACTTACTTTCTCTGCAGTTTTCCTTAAGGAAGCCATTGTTGGAACGAGGAAAGGTTTTATTTGGTTTTTTTTTTTTATATAGAAAATGTTTAAAGTTAATTAGCAAAACTGTGTGAAACAATTCCTTGAGATGTTGAATTTTAATGCCCCTCAAAATACAAGTCACCTTAGCAAGGCTGCTCTAGGGGCCAGGGTTATTTCTTAATGCCACCTCTCTGCTTGTATGCACATTAGTTTCCAAAGAACACAAGGTCAATACAGAATTGATCTGTACTAAGTTCATTTTGCTCTTCTTTTGTTCTGTGTTACAAAGTGAGTCTCAAATTATAAAACACCCCATTTAAAATTAAGAGGGCCATCTCAAAGGCTAGAAAAGAAATAATATTGCAGGGGAGGTAACATGTTTAGAAAAAATGACCCAAATGTTGACATAAGGCAAAAAGTTTACTGTTAGCTCCTTCAAAGTCCTATCAGTCGTTCTATCTAGCCCCCCTTAATGGATTCAAACAAAACAAGGTTATCAGCAATTTCAAAGACTAATGAGAAACTTATTTAGATTACTGAACGTTTGCATACTTTGAAAAACAAGTAAGAATGTCAAGATGGGCGGAGGGTGCCCTACTACAGGCTCTGAGCTCCGAGTTGGCCATTGATTAGCCAGACCACCTTGAATTGAATTAAATTAAGTTAAACTCAGCCACAATGGGTCAAATCTAAAGGCAGGAGGTCTTATAGCAAGTCGTTCCCTATGGTGGATAGTGAGATTTCCCACCTATAATCCAAGCATGACATAGCAACTAATTAGAATCCAATTAACTAGAGAAGTCACTAATTAATGAACACCCAAGAATAATAACACATTACATGTAGTTAGCACTTCTTAGAAGCCTCAGTACCCCAACTTTGGAAGGGAGATATTGTTATCTTCATTTTGCAGATACGAACACAGATGCATGACGAGGTCAAAAAGTGATTTCACTGTGTAGCATCCAGAGCTGGGGATAAAAGTCAAGACTTGTGACCTGGGAACACCACTTAGTTCTAGTTACGGTTTCAATACGTACCAGTTAAATCACCTCAAGGAAGTCACTTAATTTTTCTGAGTCTCAATTTGTTCATCTTTACTAAGGAGAAAACAAGGACTATCACTGTTGGGAGCATTAAGGAGACCATTGACTTAAAGCATTTAGTCCATTGGCTGGCTCATAGTAAGCACTCAATCAACCTTTCCTGGACACAAAAAGAAAATGAGACTCTAACACAAAGTTGGTTGCAAAGCAGTTCCCCAATGTGTTCAAAGAGAGGTACTCAAACTACTGAACTTTCAACTCAATTGCCATTTACCCAAAAGGGTAAATTTCAGTGGGAACTCATGTGGAAAATGATGAGTTACAGGAATAGAATGGTATATAACATTAAAAGAAATATATGATGCACCATGTTTACTGTGATTATAAAGGCAAGAAGGTGAATGTACACTTCAGAAAGCTTTTGAATAAGAACAGTGAGACAATAAACCTATTTCCAATTAGTATTCAGGTAGCTTAAAAAAAAATCATGGGCGCCTGGGTGGCTCAGTCAGTTAAGCATCCAACTTAGGCTCAGGTCATGATCTCACAGTCCGTGGGTTCGAGCCCTGTGTCAGGCTCTGTGCTGACAGCTCAGAGCCTGGAGCCTGCTTCAGATTCTGTGTCTCCCCCTCTCTCTGCCCCTCCCCCACTTGCTCTCTGACTCTCTCTCTCAAAATAAAATAAAGACATAAAAAAAATTTAAGAAACAATCAATGTGCATTCTGGTTTATATAAATTATATATGTTTCTTTAGGATTTTTTTTAAAGGGACTTAAAAACAATTAAAAAGTAAAATTTCAAGACCATTTGAGAACATTCAGAATTCCCTTTCTAACTTTCCTCTTCTGGACCCCCTAATGATTTAGGGCGAAGCTTACTTGACCCTCCAATAAAAGCTGCAGTTATTAGAGGGAACAAGAAAGTCAGGAAGATGAAAGAAATCGCGTTGCCCAAGTTGCCAGGGCTGGCAAAGTGATTCCAAATTCAGAATCCTTGTGCCTTGAGCCCCTTTCAGAAACAGGCTCCTGGCGACTCCAGGGCAGAACTCCAAGCTATTGGCAGGCCTGTTTCAGGACAAAACAAGCCAAATGTAATGTAACTGCTTAGATTCTGATTCTTTGGAGGCATTAACTCCATCTCTGGATTGCTAAAGGCCTTAGGATTTATCATTAAGGGGCTTTTAATTTAAGAGAGGCCAAAATGGGCAGATACAGACAGAAATGTATAAGCAATGCAGTTTTCTATGACACAAGTGTATCCATCCCCTTCTGAACAAGGTACCCTCAGGACCAGGAGAGGATCCCATCTTTTAAAAATCTCAATCATTTCATAAATAACATCTAAAATAAATCAATACAAATCCTTCTTGCATCATTTTATCATCAAGAGTTCCATTTTTTTAAGGCCACATCAGTCTGTTTCCTTTATGAGAGATCTCTTCAGGAAGTTCACTGATAACCAATTAAAACCTAATCACCTTTTTAGCCTAGAGTCTCTATTATCAGAAGCCTTTCTCACCCATTAACAGTACTAACTTGTGGCACTCAAGGACAGTTCATTCTGGGTTGTCTGCAATGAAGAAAGGGGATGAGAACCATTTTCAAGGGCTTTTCTCGTGACATTTACTCCTCAGCTCCACAGGAGAACAGGTCAGCTCTCTGAGTCCACAGCTGCGTGTCCGTCCATCCTGACTGCATTGCCCAGGGACTGCATGCTCTGTTCTCAAAGGGGCCATCAGTCTGAGAGCTGGACGGGAGCCACCAGCGGGCAACGGTGTGGAAACAGACCAGTCCCTTCCTACTCCTCATAGCAAAAAAAAAAAGTAAAATAAGATTGATGGATGGAAGGGTAGGAGAAATGAAAGTGTTAGAAAACATGCTCCCAAATTTGGAAATAAGGCAAAAAGATTACCATAAGCCTTTTCAAAGTCACACTAACTGTTCTAATTAACCCCCTAAGGGTCATTTGATTCTCTAGAACTGCACTAATACAATTGCTAAGAGCCACATATGTCCCTTTAAAGTTAAATCTGAATTAAAATTAAATAAAAAGCTTTTGTACAATGAAGGAAATAATCAACAAAATGAAAAGGCAATCTACTGAATGGGAGAAGTTATTTGCAAATGGCATATCTAATAAGGGGTTAATATCTAAAATACATAAAGAACTTCTACAACTCAACACCTAAACAAAACAAAACAAAACCCTGATTAAAAATGGGCAGAGGACCTGAATAGACATTTTTCAAAGAAGACCTACAGATGGCCAACAGACACATGAATGGATGCTCAACATCACCAGTCATCAGAGAAATGCAAATCAAAACTACAATGAGATATCTCCTCACACCTGTCAGAATGGCTAGCATCAAAAAAGAAAAGAAACAGCAAATGTTGGCAAAGATGTGGAGGAAAATGAACCCTTGTGCACTGTTGGTGGGAATGTAAACTGGTGCAACCACTGTGAAAAACAGCATGAAGTTTCTACCAAAACATAAAAATAGAAATACTGTATAATCCAGTAATTCCCCTGCTGGGTATTTACCCAAAGGAAATAAAACCATGAAATTGAAAAGTTACATACACTCTTCTGTTTATTGCAGTATTACTTACATTAGCTAAGATATAGAAGCCGCCACATACTTATACAAGTGTCCATCAATAGATGAATGGATAAAGAAGATATGTATATGAATGATACACACACACACACACACACACACACACACACACACTAGCACATCGTTACCATTGGCAACAACACAGATGGACCTAGAGGGTATTAAGTTAGAGACAGACAAATACTGTACAATTTCACTTATATGTAGAATCTAAAACACAACATAAATGGACAAAGAAACAAAAATGCCAAACAGTCTTAAACACAGGGAACAAACTGGTGGTTGCCAAAAGGGATGCAGGGGATGGACAAAATGGATAAGAGAATAAAGATGTACAAAATTTCAGATATAAAGTAAATAAGTCAGAGTTGAAAAGTACAGTACATATAGTCAATAATATGGTAATGATGTCGTATGATGACAAATGGTGATTACACTCACCATGAGCATTGAGTAATGTATAGAATTGTCTAATCAATATATTGTGCACCTTAAACTAGTCTAATATTCTATGTCAACTATACTTCAATAAAAAATAAATAAAATTTATTATTTTAATTTAATAAAATTTAAAAGTCAGTTCTTCAATTATTCTAACTGCATTTCAAGAGTTCAATGGCTACAAGAGACCAGTGGCTGCCATATTGAACAGTACAGATAAGGAACATTTCCATCACTGCAGAAAGTTCTGTTGGGTAGCTGTTCTAAAGAAAGGTAAATTTGTGTTAAAATGTATTGTTAATTAGAGCCTAGACTGTAAAGTTAGATGTCAACTGGTAGAAAGCTGGTAAGTCGCCAACAGTTTTTGTTCCTTAGAGATGCAAATCATTTTTATCCAGAAGAAAAGATAACTCCACAAGTTATGGTTTTATAGCCCTGAAGGAAATTAATCAGTTTTGTATCTACATTAGCAATCTTGTTCCAGCATTTTTTTAACTGAATAAATATACATCAGTCTCTTATATCCTCCTTTGAACCAGTTTTGTCATCCTGCTTTGTCCCTTGTAACTGAATTAGAGGAATCCTTGACATACACCAGTTACATATTTTAGAGTATAATATTTCTTACTTTTAGAGAACTATACTCTAACAAAGGGATTGAACAGATGCACCTAGTGAGAATTTGACTTAAGTAGGGTCTAAATTAAATATGGGGCAGACTGTTCTCTTGGCAAAATTTATGTAAGTGCTTCTTGGCTTTTCCAACAATACAGCAGCATAACAGAGAGCTTAGAGTCTGCTTTGAGGATCTTGGTCAAGGTCCATAGAGGTCACTGCCAGGATGATACACAAGAAAGAAATAGAAACAAAATAGAAGAGAAAAGGCTGAGGGAGACTGAAACTTTCCCCTTTTAAAATTTTGTGTAATATTGTATGGTTTGAATTTTTTAAATTAATGAGTACACAGAGCTATTTAATTAAAAACAAAATTTTAAAAATGAATAAGCTGTGAGGCAATTTAGCATTAAATCAGCATTCTAGCACTTACTAGTGTGTCTAGGCAAGTTATCTGATTTCTCTGTGCCTTGGTTTACTCATCTGTGAAATGGAAATCCTATCAAGTAGATCATAGGACTGGTGTGACAATTAGATTGGATGACGTGTGACCCAGAGTAAGAACTCAATAAATGTTAGCTAGAATTGCTATCACCCCTGGGTATCCAGGAACATTCCTGACAGTTACTGAAAAGGCAACATCTACTACCTCTTGTCTGATTTTGAAAATTCAGTGGCATTCTGCCATCTCATTCATGATGCATTTCATTTTAATTTGATCATAATTTCATCTCACGTCCTTCAGTAAAGTTGCCTCACTTTTATCTTGACTTTGCCTGTTCTTGGTGAGCTCAGGGGTCATCAGGAGCATGCATAGCCCAGATGGGAAAACATGGCTTCTCAGAGGGACAATAGTTTGCCTGAAGACTGGCAGGAAAAACCACTGTACCGAATTTTAGTTGACTCTGAGAAATCAAGAATGTCAGACAAAAGGCACAAATACACAAAACAGACACATGCCACTAGCACCACCAATAGCACTACCCAAACCATGCCTGAACAACCCAAAACTTATCAGACCTCGCAATCCGGACAATTATCTTTGGTGAAGGAGAAGAAGAAAGAACACGACCACCACACACATGACGTGTCGCACCAACCGCCCTCCACGCCTGCCCCAACCCTGTCCTAACTTATTTCATGGTCTCTTCTCTGTAGAAGAATACATACACTTGAAGAAATTTACCTTCCAGAATAGAGAGAGGCCCAGAGAGGGAAAGTTCATAAGCAACCGCATCGGCAACAAAGAACCAATCTTAAGAAGGTTGGAACCCAAAGTATCCCAGACAATCCCCCTGGGAGAATGGAAATTCCTCTTCCTCTCACCAGTCCCCAGGGAATATAAACAAGGTTCTGTTGCTTTGCCCGTGGCAGATGGTGGGATTAGTGATATCACTGTGTGTGCCCATGGACTCCTCAAAGGAAGTTAGGAGAGAAGGAAAGATAGATATTTAAGTCTTTTGATCTGATGACAAATAATGGTGAAGATATTTGTAGCAAGTATTAAGCAAAAAAGGAGTTTTTGCTAAAAGAGTCCCCTTGTCCACATTTATCCAATGCCCTTAAAGGGTTATTGAATATTATTTATATTAATATTCAGTACTAATAAAATTAATATTTAATAGTATCATTTAAAAAATCATTTTCTTTGGACTTAAATAGGCTTTAGCTGTAAGTGCCCTATAAGTGGTTTCTGTCCCGTCTGCAGCCAATTATTGAATAACATTCGGTGACATTTAGTCATTGCTTCCTAGGTATCTCTGTGAACAATGCTTGCAAAACACATGAGGACATGGAAAGACAGTGAGCATTGGCTCCCATTGTGATCCCTACTGAACTAACTCTGGGGTCACACTAAGGAGGGTAGTTCCTAGTATTTCATAGGTTTTTTAAGGAAAAGACAGTTGTGTAGTTTATTAGGATCCTGGCAATAAGAAGGATGCACCCCCACCCCTGAGGTTCATGTAATGAGAAGGTGCTAATGAAGGGAGGTGTGGGTGCAGAGAAACAAGAGTGGCAAGACACTAAAAGACAAGCAAACCTAAGCAGTTACAACCATTTTTATGGACTTTCTAAAAAAAAATTTTTTTAATGTTTATTTTTGAAGGAGAGACAGACAGAGCCATGTGCGTGGGAGGGGCAGGGAAAGAGGGAGACATGGAATCTGAGCTGTCAGCACAGAGCCCAACACAGGCCTCAAACTCACTAAACGCAAGATCACAAACTGAGCCAGTTGGATGCTTAACCGACTGAGCCACCCAGGCACCCCGTGGGATGCAGCCTTCCTAAGAGGAGACAGGAGAGCTTATTTCTCTTTCTGCCCTAGGGGGACACAAAGAGGTCCATCTGCAAACCAGGAAGTGTTCCCTCTGCAGACTCCAGATCTGCCAGAGCCTTGATCTTAGACTTCCCAACCTCCAGAACTGTGGGAAAATAAATTTCCAACTTAGGATGTTTAGGTCACCCGGTCTACAATAATTTGTTAGAGCAGCCCAAGCTGACTAAGACAACTGTCCTTTGGACTGAAGAGATAAGTCATGGCCTTAGTCACTGCCAGAGGGGAGATGACAAAACAGTAAAGGAGGAGGGCAGACATACCCTGACTTCTTTCTCTCCTGCCCTCTGATTTCCCTGCCCTGGGTTCTCTAACCGAACCCAACTTGAAGCTAACCTGCCAAGGAGGCCCGGATGCAGCCTGGAGGCGACCCCCTGTGCCAGAGATGGGAAAACAGTAACATGAGGGGAAGAGACACAGAGAATAACCACGTTCTAAGACTCTGCAGTCAAATACATGGTTAATTTTCCTCTTCACTCCTGATGGTTGAAATTCACTTTCTACAGGAGGCCCACCCTGGCCTTCTGTCCTTAGCTCTGGCAACTTCCTTCTCTTCATTAGTCAATGCTGCCATTAAAACAACAACCGAAGCAAGTCAGAGGATATACAAAGACAACTTGTGCTACTTAATTTCAAAGCGCCAGCTCTTTGAACAGCATTAAAGTCTGTTTCTCATAGAGGGCAAATTAGTTAATTTCAAATGTGCTCTGTGAATATCAACAGACCACCCAAATGTTTACTTATTTTAGGCCCGTCCTCTTAGTAGGTTAAAAGAATCCATTTGCTCTGAGAGAAAGAAGGGGTGGGCATTCATGCATATAAATTGTCTAAATTAAGGGCTGGCTCTATATTAAAACAACATTAATTATTCATTTAGCAGAGGAGAAAAATTTACCTATCACAGAAGACCCTTAGGGTGACATTCTTTTCTACAAACCCGCTTCTAAACCAAATAACATCTCAAATACTCCTCTTATTCAACCTTGCTTCCTGGAAATGAGAAAAGGCATGGAAAGAAAAACAACCAAAAGCTTTATAGTCACACCGTGTCTTAGAGGTTGGGAGAGGCAAGAACACTTGCACCAGGAGGTTAGATCTAGAATTCCAGAGTTGACGAAATGTGCATGGAGAAATCGGTTACTCTCTAATAAAGCTCAAACTTTGGAAGAAATCAGCGGGGTCTGTTCCAGGCTTGGGATTCCGGGGACTAGCAGAGGAGGACCCCAGAGGAGGTGTCTAACACCTGGCTGGGTTACAAGGCCCCCTTCCTCTCTCTGCCCCCACTCCCCCAGGGACCTTCTGGACACAGAACAGTCATCGTCCAAACTCAACTCACAGTTGTCCACCAAGAAAACAGTCTCTTTTTCTGCCAACTGGAATGTTTTAGATTTGCAACAGCAAACTGAAGGCCTGTCCTAGGGACTTGAGGAAGAAGAGTATCCAAAGAACACATTTTTATTTGCTAGGAAACAAGTACCTTGTTCACTTAATCATAAAAAAAAGTCAGGGATCTGAATCTTTCTACTCCTGATCTGAATAAATTCATTTTGCTCCCCACCGCCCCCAAATAACTATGGACTCATAGCGATGGCTTACAGAATTTTTGTTGTTGTTCTGGTTTTAATGAATCAAAAAGCTTAAGGTGTAGCCTGATTTTGAGAAGTCTTGTGTATGAACTTGGCATTGCTGAAAGCCAGGGTTGTTAAAATTTTCAGAGAAGGAGCAACCTACCTGGAGTCTTGGGGAAGGCCGCCTGAGCACAAAGATCTTCCCTCTTACTTGCTTGCATGGTCTGAAATTCAACCTTTAGAGTTTATTTCTTTGGATCTTTCATTGTCTTGTTTTCTAGTAGACTCATATTCAAATGCAAATACCGCTAAGAAAGATACTCTTGAAGCTGTCCAGGCCCTTGACAGTTTTGGGAAAGGTTGTATAGAGCAGCAAGGCTTTGGCTTGAAAAGAGGGCTGAAAAGGTGCTTAAAAAAAGCATCTTCAGAACTGTTTTGAAGTTTGATCACCATGGCACAAATTTCTTTCAAAAGAGAGAGATTCAGAAGGTCCTACTTATTAGCAATGTGGCCTTTGGCAAATCTCTTAAACTTCCAAAGCCTCAATTTTGCCATCAGTGAAATGGGGCAATAACATTTTATTAAGTATTTTTGTGGGGCTCACAAGTTACTAACATGGTGCTAAGAACATAGTAGGTGTTCAATAAGTGGAATATGGTGATGACAATCCCATCTTCTCCCTACAAACAGATGAATCAGGAAAAACATTTAAATGTGTACAGAGTAGGGAAAAATAAGGAAGAAGCAGATGGTCAGAACATTTCAATGGCAGCTGGTTCTCTGTTTCCCTCATGCACCGCCTCTGTCTCTTGCTGGGAATGGGGGGGAGGTTCATAAAGGAACTGTCACTGCTTTCTGTAGAGTTGATTTGACTCAGAGAGAAGGAGACACAGGGGAAACCATAAATAGATGCAGCTGTCTGATTCCTCAGGTCCATCCCTGGGAGAATATTTACTTAGCTCCAAGGAAACAGTTTTATTTGGCAGATTATGGTTTTAAAGTTTTTTTGCATCTGAATGCTAACACTTCCTCTCTCTCCAGCTAACTGCTTTGTAACTTTAATAATGTGGCCTTGTAAATAACCTTTTAAGTGGCTACCAGCCTGCTTGAAATTTAACTAGCCAGATGTAAACCTATCTCACACTATGTCGCCTCCCGTAGTGGTGCGACAATAGTCCGGGAAGACACTCGAAAACAAAACAGAGCAGGATGTAATGGATTGGGGGTCAGACTGACGCTTGCAGGTTTTAGTTTGATGAAGATCCTAATATGCTCAGTAACCGGGTGTGCAATGGAAGGAAAATGGTGTGGGTAAAGGTTTAGTCCTCATGAAGAGGTCTTGAAAACCATTCTACTAATTTTAAGTGATGGAAATCATTTCAAGGGCATTTTCTTTGTCTATCAACCTGATGGCTCGACGGTTTTCTGGTGGTAGGTTTAGCATCCTAAAAAAGAAAACCCATTTATTGAATAAGTAAGGCATGTTTCCATGGGCGTATGTGAAATCACCTAGGGAGAAACAGGTGTAGAACTGAGCTCTGATGTTCACCAGTCTACCAGCTCTGCAGTTCCCAGTGGGGACACTGGGGCTTTCTGACGTCCCTGCCATTTTCAGTTAGTCAGGTTCCAGCATGTAGGGACAGTGCCCTTCTTTCAAGCTAAACACAGCGCTTTGTTAATTGGCCCCTGATGCAACACTCGGGTCACTAGGTCTCAAAGATTGTCTGAAAAAAGCTCTAGCGGCTTCAGATGCAGAAGGTGAGACTGAGCCATGGGAATCCTCATATTCCTTTCCTCCTATCCATCTCTGTGTGAATGTTAAGATCCACCTATGAGTTCATCTCCACTCAAATGCAAATGAAGACATTCTGGGCTCCTTAGAGTCATTAAAAATTCCCAGACAGGTTAGAAATCCCTTTAGACTCACCTAAGATCCCAAAGCATATGGATCTGCAGGGCTGCGAATGGTCACATCTGTATCCCTTGGGGATGGCAAATCTGTATGCACTCTCTAGACAAAGGCCAGCAATTCTAGCCAATAACCCCCACTTGGTCAGATGCTACTAATGTCATTGCCAATCTCCATCCTTCCACCCAATCCTAGTAATGAAATAAAAAAAAAGTTACATCTTAAAAGAGGTTGGGAATTGCTTAAAAACAGGGAGACTAGTTTATTTATATTATCCCAAATCCTTATGAATAGCACCTCCTTTACTCTTACAAGTGTCACAATTTCAGTGATAAAACATGTGATCACCATGTGTTTAGAAAAGTGGTCATGAGGGAGATTGCCTGAGAAATCATAATAGTCCCCCATATTAGCTAAGGCAAGGGCTTGGTTGTTATAAAAAAAAAAAAAAAAAAAAAAAAAGAAGCTTCCAAAATATAGTGGTTTAAAGAATAGAGAGACTTCTCTGTCCTCTAACAGTCCCCGTCCCGTCCGAGGAAGACAAAGTCTCTTCCCCAACAGGATCAGTAGGGAACCAAAGTTCCTTCCCTACTGTTCCGCCATATCTTAGGGGGTTGAATTTGAATTCTACATATTTGACTCTGAGTCCTAGTGCGGGTTGGAGCTAAGGGGAGGAGGGAGTGCAAAGGGGAAGCATGCCCAAAGATCAAAGGCCTAGCAGTAAAGGCAGCACACCTTACTTCTGCTCTCCTTTCTGTTGGCAAGAACCTAGTAACACATTTTAGTGTCTTAGCCCAAGTTTCTTTGAAAGCAAAGCCTCGGGGCAAAAGTGTTTGTGTAATTTTATTAGCAAGTGCAATGCCAAAAGGCAGAAGTGAGGGGGAAAATGGGATGCAGCAAGGAAGGAGTGAAAAGAAATATAATTGGGCATTACTCAGTTGGCCAGTTCTTGCTATCAAGTGTGACGCTATGTTCTTGTGAGACTATCTTTTGGGAGGCCATGTGAAGTGCTGGAGAGGATTTTATTCACTGGTTTCTATTTCTTCATAAAAGGTTCAGAGGCATTAAATCCTCTGAAGTTTGAGGTTGCACATCTTTTCTTCCTTTCCCCCTTCCTTCCGTCCATCGTTTGTTCCTTCCTTCCTTTCACTCCCCCTCTCTTTTCCATCCATCCATCCGTCCACCCATCCTTCCGTCTACCCAACACAGATCTACAGTGTACAGTTCCATGAGTTCGGACCAGTGGATACAGTTGTGTAACCACAGCATAAAGATAAGGACTAATCTGTCATCTCCGAAAGTTCCTTTTTACCCATTTGTAGCCAAACCCTCCTCTCACTTAATCCTTTCACAACCACCAGTCTTTGTTCTGTCGTTGTGCTTTGCCTTTTGCCGAATGTCATGTAAATGGAATTATACTGTAAGGTAGCCTATGATTCTGGCTTCCTTCACTTAACATAATGTATTTGATGTCCATCCATCTTGTTTCCTGTATCAACGTATTCCTTTTCATTGTTGAGTGGTATTTTACAATATGAATGCAGCAAAATTTTATGATCCATTCATCAGTTGAAAGACATTTTGGCTTGTCTCCAGTTTGGGATCCTTATGAATAAAGGTGCTATAATATTTATATATGTGTTTTTGTATGAACAGGTTTTCATTTCTCATGTAAACCCCACAACAACCTTTTGGGTTACACGTTAACATCTCTATAATATAGATTGAAAAAAACTGGGTCTCACGGGAATAAAGGAAATGACCAGGTTCACATAGCGAGGTGAGTGGTGGAAACTGGATTTGAACTCAGGTATTGAAAGCTCATGGTCTTTGAGAAAAAGACAGAAATAATTACACATAAATAAACACATGTAAAATAAATTATACAATAGACAATAGGTGTTGATTAAATACAATGGAATCTGAAAAAAGTGTGCCTAACCCTTTTTCCCCCCACGTGATCATGGATGTCTCCAGGGTGGGCCTAAAACTCTGAGTCTTAACACATGAGCAGGTGATCTCTAAGTAGCCAAGATGGTAGAAGGGCTAGAATGTCAAGCATCAGGGAGACAGGGATTGGGTCAGTTTTGTTGCCTTCTGCCTCTGACGCACCCGAAACAGCACATGGTAGGCACCCAACAAATAGTTCTCCTACGAGCGATGGGATTTCAAGCAAAGTGCACAGCATGTGCAAGGGCTCGGCACCTGGCTTGCAGTGAGTCTCTTTGACTAATACATGGCCAGTGTTTCGTGTTCAAAAGACATTTTCCAGCTGCTTCTTTTTTTAAAAGGTTAAAAAAAAATTTTTTTTCAACATTTATTCATTGTTGAGAGACAGAAACAGAATGTGAGGGAGAGGGGCAGAGAGAAAAGGAGACACAGAATCCAAAGCAGGTTCCAGGCTCTGAGCTGTCAGCACAGAACCTGATGCGGGGCTCAAAGCCCATGGACCACGAGATCATAACCTGAGCTGAAGTTGGACGCTGAAGTGACTGACCTGCCCAGGTGCCCCAAGAGACATTTTCCAGCTGCGTCTCATGGAAACCCTTGCAGAAATCTTGATAGGATTTTTAAATTTCAACGTCTAGTGGTCACACCCTCTACCCGAGCTCTGGGATTCAAGAGTCTTTCTCTAACAATCAGTCCCCTTTTGACAAGCCTGCCTTTGGCCCCTGGGGTTGCCCCGAGGCGCAAACAAAGCAGAAATGTGAAACTTTGGAGGCTGGCTTCTATTGCGGTGTTCTGCCAATTCCTTTCCATGTCCTGGATTCTGTTCCTGGCCTCTAAGGCACCAGCTAAAGTTCTGGCCAAAGAAGGCTAAAGCTCATGGAGTGACAGATCCCAGGGGAGAGAAAAGGGGCTGAGAAGCTGTGACTCAAAAAGCTCCCAAAAGGGTGTTAGGCACCTGCACTGCATGTCAGGAAGGCAGAGAGAGAGATTGCTACCCTTTTTCTACAGGAAATTTCAAAACACTATAAATTAAGAAAAAAAAAAGGGGCATGAAATTATCCTCATGCCAACACTGAAAGAACAGCAGTTAAAATATCAGAATAGACACTTCTGTTTTCTAGGTTACACAGAGACACAGGCGATGGAATGAGGTCGTGTCTTGCTCTCACATAACAGAATAGTAGGAACATTTAGCATCAACCTTAATTATTTATCCACGAGTTCATTTTAAATAGCTGCATTTTGGGGGCACTTGGGTGGCTCAGGAAGTTGAGCTTTTATCTCTTGGTAGAAGCTCAGGTCATGATCCTAGGGTCATGGGATGGAGCCCTACATTGGTCTCTGTGCTGAGCATGAAGATTGAGATTGAGATGGAGATTCTGGAACTTCTGTCTTGAGATTCTGTCTCTCTCTTCCTCTGCCTGTTCCCTACTCATGTGCTCTCTCTCAAAAATTAATAAATAAAAATAAATAGCTGCATTTTGTTCAAAATTTGATTTAACCGATGGTCAAGATACATTTTCATTGAAACAGTTTTACTGATATCATTAAAAAAGTATTGTCAGATGGTGCTAAAGAGAATGGGCTTTAGCGTGGATTAGAGCGCTGTCTTCTGGTGCTTTCTGGCCGCATAATGTTAAAGGCGCTTACGTTGCCTCATCAGTAAAATGAGGATGATAATGGTACATACTTCACTGATCTCTTTGCAAAGGAGCCAATGAAGTGATTGTTTTGAAGGCCTTGGCATGGCAGCCCCAGGAAACGGTACCCACTTGGGAAACCCTCCAATCACATTAGCTATAACTATTAGTGTAAAAAACACAGACAATACAGAAAACCATAAAATTTAGAAATCGCCTGCAGCCGTACCACCCGGAGACAATCCAAGTTAACTGTGTCAAATTACTCTTGTGCTTCTGTAACAGATACGCCGCTGGCAAGGACTATTGCTCTGTAGTCCACATCATCCTTTCTAAGGACTGCAGAGCATTCCACTGATGTCAAGGTACCCGGATGTATTCTTGATGAAAAAGAAAATAACGTTCAGCCCAGCCCCCGCTTCTCTGCCTGGCCAAATTCTCATGGAGCACATTTCCTAACACCAGCAAAGAAAAATCTCACCATAAACTCAACTCCGCAGTCAGGAAGGATCTGTGAACTGTGTCCCAATTTCCTAATCAGAGCTGACCTCTGCTGTTCCAGGATATCACCCTTCGCTGGCACACTCTGCTATTGGCTTTCAAAAGAATGAAAAGGAGAAGCAGTCAAATCCCACCCACCTCAGCTCCAGGGCTCCTGCTGAGTCAGCAAGCAGGGGACTCCCTGAAAATGCTGGTCAGTGTGGCCACGTAGACACTCAGACCCCCTGAGATTCACAGCCCCCTGGGGGCCTGCCCAGGGTGGGGGGCACTTGTTTACATTGCATCCCAGACCAAACAGCTGAGGAAATGGTGACCCCTTTCTTTTCCCACTGCTGCCTTCAAAATAAATTGATTATTTCACACAAGGAAGAGATTTCTTTTCTCAATCTTTGTTCTGCTCTGTCCTTCTATATTCCCTTCTGCCTTTCCCCCCTTTTTCCTTCCCTCCCTTCCTTCTCTTTCATCTGCTCATCCCTTCCTTCCTTCTTTCTCTTTTTTTCCTTCCAACTCCCATTTGTTGGGGAAAGTTTAACAAAGTGATACATTCTTTATTTCCAGAGCCAGGAAGGATTTTTGTTTGTTTGTTTTTGGCCAAAGATTTACTCGCAACTGAAACAACTAATGAAATAAATGGGCCAAAGTCCTCTTTGTTATTCAGGCAAAAAGTCCATGGAAAGAACAGAAAGGGTTGAACTTCATGGTGACCTCAGCAGATATATTTTTGGAAAAAGAGGACTGGAGTTCGGTTTCTCCTCATGCCCCTGTGACTCTGGCACTCTGCCCCAGCCCCGCCAGTGGGAGAGTCCGTGCCTACAGTCAGAGGAAAGGAAGGAGTGGTGAAGACAGGGGTCCAAACCCCAGCTGTATGTCATCTTCCAATCTGACAACTCTTAGTTCTTTTTTTTTTTTTTTCTGTTTTTTATTTATTTTTGAGAGACAGGGAGAGAGAGCGCGAGCAGTGGAAGGTCAGACAGAGAGGGAGACACAGAATCCGAAGCAGGCTCCAGGCTCTGAGCTAGCTGTCAGCACAGAGCCCGATGCTGGGCTCGAACCCAAGAACCATGAGATCATGACCTGAGCCGAAGCCAGACGCTTAACTGACTATGCCACCCAGGTGCCCCCCAATCTGACAACTATTAGTTCTATGCTTCCCTGCGAATCACTGATCAACATAGCGCAGGAGACAAAGACCTGTGGCCTGCAATAAAGCCCTCATTTCAATCCCTATTTAGTTTCTAGGAGGGTGATATGAAATAAAAGGTAAAAGCACAATATGCAACTCTGCTATTTCTTTACTGTACGTCTTCAAGAACATGACAGTGTTTCCAAGCCAATGGCACCCATGAACACGGCTGTGTGTGTAAAGGCTTTTCTTAGCACAGTGCCTTCCTTGCTTAGACAATTTGTAGCCACTGGTGATTAATATGCTTAATTCAGTTAGCTGTGATTCCAACTCATCAAATTATCATGTAGTCCACACTTTCCATAAGAAGCACACACCAGTTTATGAAATACTCTTGCTGAAATTGAAATGCACAGTGTCTGTAATTTTTTATTGGTCTACCAAAAAGAAAGTCTTGAAAGAGGAAATAAAGTTAGGCCAGCATGCCCTGGACCTCTGCAGGCTCCCAGCTTCCTATGGCTGAGCTCTCTTCCCTAAACGTTCGTAAAGGGTGTGTTTCATAATTGAGTTCTGAATGCTATATCCATTGCCTTCTAGCTTTTAGAACCCACATTTTTCTCATTTTTGAAAACTGGAATAACATATTCCTGTCTCCAATTCCCTGGCCTTGCTCCCAGTCTCTGATTTCTCTAAGATTGCTGACAGTGGTTTTGTAATCACATCTGCAAGCCCTTTCTATATTCTAAAATTTAATCCAACTTGAACTCATTAAGGGTCTCGTTCCCTTTTTATTATCTCTTGTGCTATCTCAGGCTTCAGTTTTCTCTTTAAAAGCATGTTGCTTTAAATATTACATATTATACATATTATACATGTTCATGGCTGAAGCTTTCACAAATACAGTCAAGCAAAATGATGAGGCCAGAAATCATCAGTAATCCTAGCATGCCAAGATAATAATGGTGCTTCCAGATTTGCTGTAATACCTTCTCTATGTTTCTTTGTAGAAATAGATACTCACGCTGCTGGGTAAATAAGCATGAAGGTTTCCTCAAACAATTTTTTTTTTCTACAACCTTATTTGTAATGGCAGCATAGGCCTTCATTGTAGTTAATAGGAAATAATTCACTTGAGCATCTTGGCTTTTCAGCTACGAGCTATGTTACCAATGCTACGGTCATGACCTTGGTAAAAGGAGGAGGGGCTCAGTAAATAGTTGCTGATGTCCTTAAGTAAGGAGGCTCCAGAAGGATGAGGACACAGACTTTGGAGTTAGAGACACTGTGTCCTGAAGCTTACTGTCCCCATGCTATATGGCTGGCCTCAGGCCAATCTCCAGATTCATCAGGGACTCAATTTTCCTTCAGAGAACCCTCTCCTGGTTTAGCGGAAGGGAAAGGGGAACAGACAGTGGCTCCTGGAAAATGATCTTGTGAAGGTTAAATATGACCCTGAATATAATGCTTGTACTAGAGTGCTTGGTTCTTAAGGAATATCCAAAAATAATAGATATTATTGTTATATTATTTTTGCTATATGATTCTGTATAGTTGAAGGTCTACGTGCTTTGAAAGCAAAGATGTTAGAAGTCAGTGATTCTCTTAATTTAATAAATTTACATTTTGAACTCCATGCAAAGTAAGTGGAATTCAATAATGCCCCATAAATACTATCTGCATAAGCATTCATGTTGAAACACTCATTTCATGTGGACAGTCACTTGAGGGGACGCAGACGTTGCTAAAAATTATCATGCTATGCAAGTGATCTGAAAAATACCATAGGGCTCACGGGAAATGGGGTTATAGCCCTGGTTTCCCATTCCTCACAAAATCTCAAAATCTCATACAATTTCACCCCTTTCCTTAGGGGACAATTACAAGGTCTACAAGCATTTTTGCCTGTCACAGTGGTGGGCAGTGGTAAAGAGAAGGTGGTAAGGAAAGGCCAGGGATGTTGCTAAATATCCTGCAGTGCACAGAACATTTCCCACAGTACAGAATCACCCAGGCCAAAATACCGATAGTGCCAAGGTTGAGAAACCCTGGATTAGGGACCCAACACTCGAAAATTTGTCCAGGATGCAATAACGAAACAAAGGCTAGCAATCTAATAAAAAGTTACACAGCTTCCCTACATTAGTTAAATAGTTAAGAAATGCATAAATACTACAGCATCTGGGTGGCTCAGTTGGTTAAGCATTTGACTCTTGGTTTCGGCTCAGGTCATGATTTCCCCATTTCGGGAGTTCGAGCACCACACGTTCAGCCCCCTCTGACAGTGCAGAACCGACTTGGGTTCTCTGTCTCAATCTCTCTCTGCCCCTTCCTTACTCCTGCTATCTCTCTCAAAATAAATAAATAAATTAAAAAAAAAAAGAAATGCATAAATACTATAGTAAATATTGTATTTTGCCTTGAAAAAGACCTGCCTCGAAAAATGGGCATCGGAAGGGTTGCAGCCTGTGGGCTATTGTGAGGTGGGTGAAGCAGGGTTATAGTCAATGGGACAGAAAGTTGTTGCGCCGAACATACAAGGCCTGGCTCATAACACCCCGGACGACCGGAGGTGGATGCTGATGTCTGAGTGGGGAGGAGTGGGGCACGCATATCTCCCCGCAGCCCAGTTCAGCAAGAGGCGGTTTTCGGCTCTCGCCCACTCTTTCTTGGGGCATGAAGTCATGCATAAGCAAACATGAAATTCAGCTATGTCCGCATTGTTCCTTAATATATCCATGGAATTAGAACAAATCCATGTTTTCAAAACAGATTTTCTAGCAGAACTGACTATACATACATAATTGCACTGAACTGATTTAACTAAAACTACGTCTCACAGCAAGAATGATCCTCGAAAGTGTGACGGACTTCATTATCAAAAAGACTTTTAACCTGTAGAAATGACCAAACAGAAATGTTTCAAAGGACCCTGGTTAAATACAATTCTTTCACATGCTATTGTATATAGCAACAGACTTTTCCATGATCTGGCAAGAGGCCTGTGCTATTTATGACGAAGCCTACTTTAAATCCTGTACAATGCTGAAATATTTAAGGGTGAAATTATACGTGGGGTTTATTTGCTTCAAAATAATCCAGGTGGGAAGAGTGAGTAGTGACGCTCAGAGGAGAGATAATTGGCCACAAGCTTATAAATGAAATTAGGAGATGGGAACTCGGGGCTTGGTTAGAAGCTTCTCCCTACTTTTGAATAATAAAAAGAAAGAGAACAATAGTTAATTTAGAGAATTGTATTCGGTGCATTTGCAATCAGGTTCATCTAGCTACTGATTTGTAAAATGGTGTTCCTGCTGTTTGTGGCCCCCTCTGTGTAGCTATCGGACTGAAATATCAGGGTAAAAAATGGGATGTATGGAAGGTATTTAAGGCATGCTTTGTCACCACAGTTCCCAAAGGACTGGCTTTTCTAAGTAGAGTATGATGAGTCGTAAAATCAGGTGTCAAAAGGAGGAAATTAACACTCACGTCAAGGTCAGCGACCAGGGCCGGCTACCCAGAGTGGTGTTCCACAAGCTGAGAACAGTAAAAGCGTGAGCAGCGGCGGTGAGACCGGCCGTGTGGATCCAGACTGAGCACGGAGGGCACCGCGGTGGTTAAGAGCTTGGGTGGGCCTCCCGGCCTGACCTCGCTGGCACGCATTAATCCAATCACTTTGAGAAGTTTTGTTGCCCTTCAAGTTTATGAGAGCTGGATTCTTGTTATAATGAAAAAAAAAAGCAAGTTTTAAAGAAACAACAACAGAGATCGCCTGAGATCATAAAGGCACATCAGAATAGACTTGCTGAATCTCCTAGGCGATGCTGCGGTACTCTTTGGAGCATCTGATGAAAACCAGAAATAATGTGCCCAGAAAAATGCACATACGAACTCATAGCAGCATTTGCATGCAATGCCCGGAGAGTCATAGTCGCCTTAACATTCCTTCAGGGCCCTGGGTTAAGAACCTGGATTAGGGGCTGGTGCCAACCGTCGGTCTAGCAGCCAGAGAGTGAAGACAAGTTAAATATGTTCCTGTCACTGCAGCTGTTCCCTCTGACCTATTTCTCTAGCCAGAACTGTTTCCTCCACTCTCCCGGTTCTATCCCCTTCTTCAAAGTCCCTCACTTTCCAGATGCTTTCCTCACCCGGTGCTATCTACAGAATTTCTCCTCTGAACTCAGTACAGAACTTATCAGTGCTGCTGTTTTGGTCCTTCATCATAGGCTCTCTTTGGATGTTTGTCTCTGGCTATCTGTGTGTGCGTGCCTGTGTGTGTGTGTGTGTGTGTGTGTGTGTGTGTGTGTGTGTGTGTGACCTGTATAACTAGATTACAAGCAACTTGTGAACAATACCATGTATCACACTTCCTGGTATATCCTCCCAGAACCAACCATGTAGAAAACTAACAAATAACCAGATGCCACACATGGCTTGGAAGCAGGCATTCATGAAATACATATCGCACAAATGAGTATCTTACTCCTTCCCTCGCTCCCTTCTCTAATACTTCAAACTGAGCACTGTTTGCTCCTTCTGTCTAGAGCACCTTTTCCCCAGCACTCCCTAGCGAACTCCCACTTAGGATCTGAACCTCAGTTCAGAATCTTCAGGGAAGTTCTCGGCCCCCCCTTACCCCCTTCCTGCCTAGCTCCATGGTGTCGCCTCTGGAAGATCTCTGTCGTCTTCCTACACGCAGCACCACGTATGGCAACCATTCCCCACGGGTGGTCTCCCCGCTGCTGAGAATGTGTGAGGCACACTGCCATGCGGTACAGGAGGGACACGCTTCCTGGCTTAGGCATTTATTTTAACGTAACTATGACATCTGACCCACGATTTCATAGGGTGTATTGATGAGGCTGAGGCTAAGTAAAGAGGAGAGACAAGAGAGAGAGAAAGGAGGTTTAAGGAAAAGTAGTGAGCAAGTGACAACCGTCTTGCTATGGTTTTATGGCAAAATTTGAGAAGGTGAGGTGTATTTATTCAATGTTTTTGAGCGCCAGGCTGGCATTTGGAAAAGGCAGGTGTGTCAGAACATCTTGTCTCACTGTCCATCTCTCTGCCTAGGAGGCAGCCCTAGGAGGGCAGGGATGGAACCCAAGTCAGCTCTACACCATCCAGAGCTGGTGCTCAGGAGATTTTTGGCTGAATCGGGTCATAGAGAAATGAATTAAAAAGTTCTGTCACGGCATCAGCTTTGCCTTCCTCAAAGCACTATTTTGCCTGCTCCCTGGAACAGAGAGAGGGCACAATGATAGGACAGAATGTCACAGCTCTTCTTCCCTCCAACATGTCCCCAAGTAGTCCAGACAGACCACTGCAGGAGGCCATCCTAATAACAGCCCACCACATGCCTTGATTTGCTGTGACCTTCTTCCCGGGTTTTCTAGGCAGCACGAAAGCCTAGGTAGGCTTGTGCAAAGAGCTCTCTTTGACATTATCACCATTAACCAAGGACTCACGGAGTCTCTTCACTGTGAGGACTGGTTGTACCCACACAGGCGTTTGCTAACTCCACGGAACAATTCTTATTACCTCAGTCATCGTGAGTTACTGAAAGAGAGGAAATGCAAAACACGAACACAGCACCAAGGGAAAATGTAGCCAAGCGGCACCTGCCAGAAAAGCCTGGAGGGTGGGAATGGAGTGGGGAGGCTTCCGCAGGCTCCTCCCCAGGGGGCTGCCGCAACTTCCAAGCTGAAGGTCTTTGTGTAAGAGGTGAGGGGTGTGGTGGACCCAGAGACTTGTGGCTGGCGGGCGAACAAAGGAAGGAAAAGGGAAAGGCAAGGGTGCTTCCACTTTTCAAGGTAACAGAGCTGAACGAATCCAAGACTGAATTGGCTGTAGTCACTGGTGATTCATTTTCAGAATATCACAAAGGGCCTCTTCCCCCCAGTTTCCGCTCTAGGGATTTCCCAGGCTAAGAGGGCAGCCCAGTTTGAGTCACCGGGTTGAAGAAACCTAGAAGCGATAGAGTGAAACAGGTCAACTACACCCATAAAGGACTGTTAACCTTGTGCCCCCATGAATTCTTTCAACACTAATTTCTCTATAATCAAATCTGGATTTTTGTAAGTCTATTTACTTTGGGATACCAGTTCTCTTTCTTTGCTCTGTTTCTTTCCCCTCTCAATGGTCAGAAGTCCACCTAGAAAAAACTGACAAGTTGAAATTATCACCAATTATGTTGGCTACTCATTACTAGGTATCATAAGGAGTAGCTTTCCTTCTTTTGGGGGTGTGGCCAGCTGTCTAATAGAGAGATTTCACAGGAGCTCAATATCATTTACCGTCTGTTCGACTGAAAATAACAGTTACCATTTTTGAGTGCTTAGTGCATTCTAGGCACTTAACATACATTGATTTCTGACAAGAATCCCATCAGAAAGGCAATATTTCATTATTGAACTGTCAAGAAAAGCTAAGATATAGAAAAGCTAAATGAACAATTGGTCCACCATCACCTAGTGAGTAAGTGGCAGAGCCAAGATAAGAACCTCAGCTTTCACCTGTTCCAAATTTTACGTCTTCCCACCCCCCCTGATTGCCCTTCTAGAAACTCTATAAAGACAGGATTTAACAAAAGCAAAAAAGAAAGTGATTTAGTACAACAGTCAAGTAAAATGTAATTCATCACAAATATCCATAATATGACATATCTCTTGCTATGAAATAATTCAACAACCTCACTCCGTTCATGCATATGTGCCAGACCCCCAAGTCCCCTGGGGCTTGTGCCCTGATGTTCCCTATTCATCCTCCAGCCTCATACCTTCCAACCACAAGCTGACATCACATATTTATTTTGTTAATGGGTGGGAAGAGGGGAAGCGGCCATTTATGGTGTATGCATTTTTTTTTAAACTACTTAATTTCTGGCATTTGTGAACACCCAAAGCCTGGCATTCAGCAATTGCTCATTTCCATGAGGATTCGAGGTTCTGAAAAGGCGTTTCATCATGACTGGGGACTCTTTTGTCATTTCTACTTCTAGGAGTATCTTCTCTCGCTATGAACTCACTGAACAACCAGAGTCAGTTATAGGTAGAGAGAGAGCGGAAAAGATTAGACATCTCTGTACAGAGCAGATAAGAGAGACTAAGGGGAAGGCCGGTCTTCGTGGCCAGCATTCACGACTCCCTGCCACACCCAGACCTGGTGGCCATGACGCACCATCTTAGGTGTTCACGCCCCGCCATTGCTTTTGTTTTCTGAGTATGGGTTTCAGTGCTTAGTAGTAATCCATAGGGTATCATCTTCCTACAAACAGCCTCCTTATTCATGGACTGTCTGAAATTCATTGCTCACTTTAGCAGTGATCAAAAGCAAGCATCAGGCCTTCACAGTTCCTAACTGACTCAGAGTTCCAGGAAGCGAGGCAGACCCTGCGATGTCTCCTCACGAGTCCCAGTCACATCTGTCAGGGTTGCTCTGTTGGAAAGATCTCTGCCTAGAAGCACTGATCTTTCCACCGTGTGATGTGCTGCCCTGCAGGCACTTCCAGTCCCACTTATCCCCAGGCCAAATATCGGGGTAACGACTGCCGTTTGTTGATGCTGTCCAGACCCTCTGAGGCCCACTCTCACACTCGGCAGCATTCTTGTAGGCTGCTGGAAAAACTGGAGGCTTATAAAAAAAAAAAACGAGGAATGTGCCTCCTCCTTAAAGAACCCATCACTTCTCCATAGTCTCCCTGGGAGGTTTGCATTCTTTGGAGCCCCCAACTTTCCATGCATGATCCTGGTCCATAGCTTCTGTTTGAGTTGAACTGAACTGAGACAGGAAGGGCACACACTGTTACGATTCCCATCTCCCAATGGTAAAACCAAGACCAATAGGTTCAGATCATCTGCCTGGTGTTACAAACCTCACTGAATATGTAATGAGCAGATGAAATTCAAGCATTAAATAAGGAATGTCTTAGTGCTCATCAGAGATATACTTTTGGGGGGTGGATAAAGGTGAATCCTTCAGACTTAATGCATTAGAAGCAGCAAATGAAAAGGGGTGGGGTAACAAAAGGGGGTGTGAAGGAGCTGTGGTCAGGCCCTTGAGTCATGGACTATTGAAGGCCAAGGAAGGAAAAGCTTGCCACAGGTGGTTGAATATGAGCTTTTAAGAGTGTGAGCCCACACTGTCAACTAACTTGGGGAACTCAGAGGAAAATACGTAACTTTCTCTTTGCCTCAGTTTCCTCATTTCCTTAAAGTACAAATAATACCCCTACCTCACAAGGCAGTTGTATGGAAGAAAGCAGGGAATCTAGATGAAGGCTTCTCAACAGTGGCATTATTTGGGGCAGGAAAATCCTCTGTTGGCGATGCCAGTGAGGCTGTCCTTTTCAGTGTGGTGCATTTAGCAGCATCCCTGGCCCCTACTAGATGCCAGGACTGTATCCCTCGCCCTCAATAATGACAACCAGAAACATCTCCAGACATTGCCAGATATCCCCAGGGAGGCAAAACTGCCCCTAGTGAAGAGCCACAGCTCTAGCGGCACCTGGGTGGCTCAGTCCGTTGAGCATCAACTTCAGCTAAGGTCATAATCTCGAGGTTCATGAGTCATAGCCCGGCATTGGGCTCTGTGCTGACTGCTCAACGCCTGGAGCCAGCAACGGACTCTGTGTGTGTCGCTCTCTCTCTCTCTCTCTCTGCTTCTCCCCTACTTGTTCTCTGTCTCTCTCTCAAAAATAAATAAGCATTTAAAAAAAATAGAATCACTGATCTAGATGAAGTATAGGCATATGGCACACATTTAATAAATCTTATTATAAATGTCCACTCTCCTACCTATTTTTTCTTCCTGAGACATCTTTTCTGTGACCCCTTCCAATATCTCCAGGTCTTCTGTCCCAGTATTTGCATTTAAAACCATCTCTGGGGAAAGGAACGTGACAAACGGATTTACTTTGGGAGTGTAGTCATTCCAATCTGGGTATAGCAACCCGACCCAAGGACACCACATCAGATGAGTTAAGTGTAAGCACTAGTGACCTGAGTGAGACCAGCTTCAGGGAAGTTTCCTTCCTGACTTCCCGGAACACACTTTATGCAAATGGTTATATATACTATCCACTTGTAAGATTCGGATTAATGGTTCCCAAACAGTTCTGTGGAACTCCAGTTCTAAGTGGATGGGAATAAACCACATAATTAGAAAGTTCTGTGGTAAATGAATTTAAGAAATTCTGGGTAGACCAAAATTAAACAGATCTCTTTACTTCTCAGCCTTCTTGGGGTCTTTAACATGCTACTATGCATCATAAGTACTCACAAAGAGGTATGTTTTGTAGCTTTTTATGAACTCATTTGTATATGGCACCGATTTCTGTAGGCCAGGAGTAAGCCAGCTATCGCTTTGGGTCAAATCTGGCCTACTGGCTATTTTTATAAATAAAATTTTATTGGAATACAGCCAGTTTCGCTCATTTTTACATATCGTCTATGACTACTTTCATACTATGATGGCAATTTAGTAGTGACAGGGACTGTGCAGCATACAAAGCCTAAATTCTTCACTGTCCGGCTCTGAAGAGGAGAAGCTGGTTGACCCCTATTACAGGCTGAATGGTCTGTGAAAAACTCTGCTTTGAAGAGCCTCAGTGTTAGAAAGGGTTTAAAAGGTCACCCCTGCTGGCGGCAATGTGACTTCAGTGACCAGCTCCCTCAACATCATCTGGGGAGCTTGTTAAGAGTCCAGATTCTGGGGGCAAAGTCCAGGAACTGCAGTTCAGTCAAATCACCCACCGATTCTTAGGCAAAAGTAAGCGTCCCTGATCTAATCTGATTGCCAGTCAAGTAACAGAATTGCTCCTCAAGTATCCTTGGCCTCTTTCCTACCTCTAAGGGTAGAGAACTCACTACTCTCCCAAAAGCCTATTCTGTTCTTAGGCTGGGATCATTATCAGAAAGTTCTATGTGCTGAACATATATATGTCCTCTAAGAATTCTACCTACTGGCTTTCATTTCCCTCCATTCCCACTTAAACTGTGGAATGCATGTAAGCAGGAAGGCAAAGGGCAAAGCTACCCATAAAACCTACATTTATAATTCCCTAGATCTAGTATTCCTCAGGAAGCCTTCTCTGCTGCTCCACATCCTGCCCTGTTCAATGTGCTCAAAATGCACTGGAGGTTCGTCTGTGCAATGTCCACATGTCTGAGATTCGGTATTGTAGTGAAAGGTCCAGATATCTGACCAAGGGAATAAACCTGAAACCCTAGCCCAGCCTATCGTTCCATAGTTACGAGCCCTTGGGCAACTGACTTTGCCTTAAATCTTCATTTTCTTCTCTGTAAAAAGGGTATGATTATAGCACCTACCTGGGGATGGTTTTGAGGCTTTCATATCGCAGATAAGGGCTTAGCTCAGAACTGGTTTATAGTAAGTGCTCAATGTCAACAAGGAGGGGATGAGGTTGGTAGGTCCCTGAGTGGGTGCTGAACTTCTCGAGGGAAGGGACCATGGTTAACTTACCGTCCTTTGAATGCCAGAGCCTATCATATAATAAAAGAAGGATGGAAAATGGCAGATAAAACAGTGGTCAAGAGCAATGGGAATGGAAGATGATCTTCCTAGTTTCAAATCCCTTTACCACCTGTTGCTTCATGTGTGGTCTGGAGGAAAGCACTTCCTTTCTCTATGTTCTAGTTTACTCGGGAGTAAAAGCACTACCTGCAATGGTTGTGAATATTAAGTAAGATAATGCAGGCAAAGGACGTAGCACATAACAAAATTCAGTAAGGGCTATAATTATTCTTGCTAGTACCACTGTTGTGAAAAGTGTACCCTTAGCATGTGCCAGCGGTTGCTTAGATAAGAAGTTTGCCTAGCAATCATGTTTTTGCTGAAGAAGTCTTATCTCTCTCTCTTTTTTTCTACTTCTTATCCTTAGATCCCTTGGGAAATACATAGGCAGGGAGACAGCTTAAATTTGGGACTAGGCAAACAGAGGCCCAGGCAAATCTATCCTAGAATTATATACACAGTAAATCCTGTGGCTACACTAGGCTATGCACAGTTAACATTTCCCTCAGTGCCATAAACCAGACACCCCACTCCTCCCCAACTGTTTGTAGCATGTTAGGTGCAGATTTAACTAAACTCCTAAACAAGGAAATGACAGTACCCAAAGGAGATGGAGGAATGTCTTGCGTCCAAACCAAATAAAGGAGAAACCATAAATACCAGGGCTCTGAGACATCAACATTTATACTCAGAAGGCTCTTCTTTCTGCTAAACCTGACTCTTTCATCCCCCAGAGCCTTGCCCTCGCATACCTCCCTCTGAGTTGAGGCTAATGGCCAAACATGAGCACCTGGAGCTTTTATCACACCTGCTCCTAAAGAGGTCAACAAAGTTGAATATCGAATGTCCTACTGTCTACTTGACAAGCTGGACATTGTGTTAGGCTCTGGGGGCAAAAGATAGACACACACAATTCTTGCCTTTCTAGAGCTCATAGTCAAGTCAAGGATACAGACATTAACCAAAGAATTTATGGTTTGCACAGTGATGCAAGCAGAAGGAACAGGGCAAAGGCCCTGTGGCAGGAAGGAAGAAGGCATATCAGAGGAATGAAAGGGGCCCTGCTTGATTATAAGAGCAAACAGCACGGTACAAAATGAAGCTGGATAAGAAAGGGAGGTCAGACCATAGCAACATGTAGCCGCCCTAACAAATATGGTCTTTCTGTGCCAAAAAGAGCAAAAAGAAGCCACTGAAATATCATAAGCAAGTAGATTGGTAGGATTTGCATTTCAAAAAGATCAGAAGAGTACCAGATTGAAGAGACTCGCAGGAAGCTCTTACAGGTAGCGTGGCAAGAGACGATGCTGACATGGATCAGGGTTGACAGGCAGCAAAGGGGAAGCCAGGTGGATGATGGACCCAAAAGATGGAACTGAGATGAGGAAATAATACTTTAAATCCCAAGCTAGGAAATGTATAGCTCCGTTCTCCTGAAAAAAAAAATATGGGGATTTATAAGCCTTCAAAGAGAAAAGGAAAGGTGATTCAGTCTTACTGGGCAGCACTAATGATATTTAAAAATCCATTCTGGCCCATTACAAACTTAGCTTAAAAACTTTGTGTATGATTTTGATAAGGGTGCCAAAATCATTCAATGGGGAAACAACAGTCTTTATGATGAATGATGCTGGGAAAACCGGATAGCTACATGCAAGAGAAGGAAATTGCACCCTTACATAACATCAAATACAAGCATTAACTCAAAATGGATCAAAGGCCCAAATGGAAGACCTCAAACTATAAACTCTTAGAAGAAAACACAAGGCAAAAATCTTCACAACACTGGATTTGGCAACAATTCCTTAGATATGGCACCAAAGGAACAGCCAGAAAGATAGACAAATTTGACTTAGTGAAAATTAGATAATTACGTGTCAAAAGATACTAACAACAGAATAAAGGAGCAGTCTACAGCATTGGAGAAAATATTGGCAAATCATATATTCGATAAAATATTAATATGCACAATGTGTAAAGAACTCCTAAAACTCAATAGCAACAAAACTCATTCAAAAATGGGCAAAGGACTTGATAGACACTTCTCCAAAGATCTACAAATGGCCAACAAGTACATGAACAGATGTTCAATATCAATAATAGTTAGAGAAATAAAAATTGAAACCCCAGTGAGATGCCACCTCACACCCATCAGTAAGGCCATCTACAAAAAATCAGAAAATAGTGTTGGTGAGGACAAGAGGTGTCGGAACCCTTGTGCCCTGTTGACGGGAATATAAATGCAGCCTCTGCCTCAAAAAATTAAAAGTGATCCACCATATGATCCACCAATTCTACCTCTGGTTGTATATCCAAAAGAATTGAAAGCTATGTTTTGAAGACGCATTTGTACCCCCATGTTCATAGCAGCATTATTCATAAGAGCTAAGAATATGGAATCAAGTCAGTGTCCACTGACAGATGAGTAGGTAAACAAAATGTGGTTTATCTATGCAATGTTATTTAGCCCAAAGAATGAAGGAAATTCTGACACAGGTTACAATGTGGAGACAACTTGTGGACATTATTCTAAATGAAATATACTAGTCATAAAAAGACAAATGCCATGTGATTCCACTTATAAGAGGTACTTAGAGTTGTCAAAATCATAGAAACAAGAAAGTTGAAAGGTGGTTGCTAAGGGCTGGGGAGAAGGGGAGGCAGGGTGTTATTGTACAATGAGTCCAATGAGTATAGAGTTTCAGTTTCTATTGTGCTGGTGATGGCAGCACAATCCTGTGAATGTACTTAATACCACTGCACTTTGTATTTAAAAATGGATAAGATGGTAAATTTTTATGTTAAACAAAAATTGGGGGGGAAACTGGCACAAACTCAAGGATTCACTGGGAAGGGCACAAAATACAGCTTCAGTGTATGGTCTGGTTAACTGGAATAGATAATTCCATAATCAAAATTCCAAGTTAGAAATAAAACTATTTATAGCAATATAGATCATGTTACACTAGCATCAGAGTCAGAAGAGAGTGGGTTCAAATCCCAGTTCGGTTATTTCTTGGCAATTGACTAGTAATACCTTCATCCTGACCCTCAGCTTTCTCATCAGTACAATGGAAATGATGAACCCTGATTGTAGGGTTACCGTGAGGTGAGAAGGATATGACAGGAGGATTTAATGTTGATCATGTGTATTCACTGCCTGGTCCTGAGCCAGTTCTATCTATATGTTAGCTCTTATTTCAATCAATGACACACTGCCCACCATGAACAGACACAACAGGAAGAATGAAGGGTGATTTCTTTGAAGATGGGAAAGTCACACCATGTCTCCATCCCCAGCCGAACTGACAATCACCTTCACCAGGGGCTGGTGGATTTAGAATCACAGGAGTAGAGAAATCTCTTAGAAGTAAAAGAATAGGACAGTGTTTCACACTTTTTCAGGTTGCAAAGAAATACATTATAGGCTATGAACCACTTATACACTCTGTTTTCCATTTGATCTAATTGTATTTCATTTAAAAAAAAAAATCTGGTCACGACTCAGCCAAAGTGATTTTTTTTTTTTGACCCTGGGGTCATGACTCACAGTTTGAAAAGCACCTGATTAGGGAATTCACAATGCACATCCTTCCATGGAAGCCTTCCTGGAACACCTCGCCCTGTGGAGGCTGTTCCCACATTTGAATTTCCTTGGCTTCAATGATTCCAGGCTATGCCTCACCATTTATTCATAATGCTTCTCTTGAATCTAGATAGATTCCCTGTTGGTGAGGCCTTCCCATTCTCCCCTCCTAGCCTCCTTCAGTACCCCACACCCAGGAGACCTAATTTAAGAAGCTGGGACAGTTTAATGTATATTGAAGGTAGCGGAGGTAGGGGCAGATGACCAGGAAGCTAGCATCCAGTCCAGATAACCTGCTCTAGCCAAGCACCGCCTCTGTGTCTTGCACTGCGCAAAGCTTAGGGAGAGGATGGGTTTCTTCCAGAGTCCTAAAGCCCTTGAGGCTGGGCGTGGGCTCAGATTGTGGGAACAGAGCTTTAGTGTAAAGCCTCCGAAGTCTCCTGAACAGGGACACCTGGCATCAAGAGACCTCAGCCCCGTGCAGAAGCAGCTTCCTTGGCAATAAACAGAGCGAGACTCCATTGCCTAAAGGCAGGGGAATGGCGCAGATGGCCTTGCCAAGGCTCAGCTTTGTGAAATAACTGTTTGCACTGAAAGTTCCCCCTCACATGTGAAATGCACAGAGAACAGCAACTCTGAGGTGCTTAATTCCAGCAGACTGGAAAAGGGAAATGCTCTTATTTCTGCTGGACTGTGTAGGCTTGGAATGGACGTTCAAGACTGAAGTGCTCAGAAACCATCCCGGTGCTGCGCTGAGAGGAGCCCCACTAGCTGGAGAACAGCGTGATTGCTGAAGAGGCAGACAGCAGTGTGTTTCCAATTTGCCTCCCCTACTTCCAAGCTGTTTGACAATGAAGAAATATATATATATTTTTTACCTCTCTGAGCTTCTCTTTCCACACTATAAAATGGACTAATAACAATATCTATAGATTCGGGTTGTCAGGAGCTTTCAGTGAGATTAATATACATAATGCTCCCAATATAGTCTCAGGCACACTATAAATCTTTAATAAATGTGAGCCAGAGTTATTATTTTTCAACACTCAATACAGCATAATTGAGGGGAAAAAGGTAGTCACCTGAAACAGCTCTTCCTCCTTTAAGCCAAAAGGACATACTTTCCTAGTGAGAAAATGTGGATGTTGGGCCCGAATGCTCCTGGAAGAGCAAGAGATTTTATCTCAGGAGCCTCTGTGTGATGCTAATGTACAAACATGACTTAGTTGATGATCACCTGCAGACAGTCACTTTGCTCCTGGGCCCACAGCTTTGTAGAAGGCTGCCCCTGGCATCGGCCACCTGTCCCGTGGGGGGACCTCCCAGGCTCAGAAGACTTGAGCCAGCCTCCGAGCTTTCCAGAAGCAGGTTTTAGTAGATACTCTTTGGAGGCCTTGTGTCCGCCCTCCCCACTCTTCCTCTGGTTTCCCACACCGACCCGAAGCCCGACTCTGGCCTCCTACCTCAACCCCCAAGGCCTTCATCCTTCATGAAACTGTCCCCGAGGACTCCAGCCTCTATCAGCCTTGCTGTCTCACAAAAATAGAATGTGAGTCAAATATACAATTTTACATTTTTTAGGAACAACATTAAAGAAATTTTTAAAAAATAGGGTGAAATTGACCTTAAGAATATAGTTTGAAGTCTGCTGTGTGTTTTACATTTACAGCATATTTCAGTTTGGACTAGCAACCTTTCCTGTGCTTAGTAGCCACGTGTAACTAGGAGATTTTGAAACGTAATGCTCCCCTCAAAATCAAAAGTAAAATATTTCATTAATATTTTTTCATATTGATTACATGTTGAAATGATAATATTTTGGATATATCAAGCAAGATAAAATATATTGTTTCCACTGGACACTCCTTGGCTCTTTTTTTTTTTAAAGATGTTTCAATTTATGTATTTAGTTTTGAGAGTGAGCACAAGTGGGAGAGGGGCACAGAGAGAGGGAGACAGAATCTGAAGCAGGCTAGAGGCTCTGAGCTGTCAGCGCAGAGCCCAACACAGGGCTTGAACTCTCCAACCATGGGATCGTCTGAGTCCAAGCTGGACACTTAATGGTCTGAGCCACCCACACGCTCCCCACTCCCTGGCCCTTAAGGGACACTTCCCAACCCTTTTACTAGAAAGCAAAGGCTTTCCCCACCCGCTTCTACGATGCACTTCCCATACCTGGGTCTGTCCCCGCACCCTGCAAGGGAGAGAAAGAAAAAATGCACGGTTATCCGCCCCAACTCTTCAAACAGTAGTTCCTCTGGTCAGAGAGAAGGTTGCAGCTGGCATGCCTGAAGCTCGCCCAGGGGCTGGAGGAGAAGACCCAGGACAAAAACAAAAGACAAGACATAGACTGCCCCCACTCTCTCTGTGCCTTAGGGTCCCCTTTACACTCCTTGCACTAGAAGCAGGGTCTCTTCTTGGGGTCCTTTCTCCCTGTAACCAAATGCTGTTTCAGGATTCATGTTGTCCTTGAGCCTGGACCAGAAGATGTGGGAGTAAACACCTAAGAAATTCATGGTCTCAATTTTACTTAAATTTCTGGCTTTGTTTTTCAATCCACCTGCTACCACTTACTTTTCAGAATCCTCAGATAGAAGCTGTGTGCCTTCTGCCTAGGGTTTTTGCTTGCATTCGGTGGGAAAAATAAGGAAGAGTGTGTTTATATCATTTTAACCAGAGCCAGAATCCTCAAGAAACATGTTTTTCAGTGTGTTGTACTGCATTCAGTCTCTATGACACCTGATCATACACAAATGGTATCTATAGAAACTTAGATTGGATTAATTAGGATGCCATATTCTAGACCATTCCAAGTATCCATTATATTCACACACTTAGAATGGAATAGAACCACTTTTTGCATTGAGAGCAAACACAAAGGGAATTCAACACTTGTCTCTTAATCAGGAATGAGTGAAGGATAGTGGTTGACGTTTTCCTTTGTGAAAAGTTTAAACATCTATTACCCCACATGACTGACTGTGTCACATTATGTGTTTAATTAGGGAATGTATATTACCTCCATGTTTTCAGACCACATTTCTGTAAACATCTGACTTGATAAGGTAGCTGTTTTATTTATTTGGAATCTCTGATCATCATTCATAGTAGCCTTAAACTTCCTTTTATGGTAGACAATAGAGTTTGAAACTAAGTAATTAAGCATGTATTGCCAAGAAGAAGTACATCCATTTATATGGATCAACTAATTTCCAAAAGTATTGTCCACTTAACATAAAGGAAGTGATCCACACCTCTGAAAATCATTAGAGGGCCAGTGACTACTTAGGACACATTATGTGCTCACATACTCACACAGAGCTGATAATGCACTGATAAGGTGAGCTAAATTCCAGAAAATGTTGTGAAATAATGTGGTGGTTAAGAACATCACAAAACGGCAGAGTTATTGGAAATGATATTGTGGATAGTTGTATAGTAATATGTGCTGCACAAAATGTTCTTGTTTAGTTGGTTATTCATTCTTAGAGCCATCGTGTGTTAAGTGTCTAGGATATGTCATCAGTTTACTGGACACTCTCATATTCGTAACTTGTGAGTAACCCCAGGTTAAGCCAAGCCTTACACATAAAAGTCTCAATTGATAAAACAGGTATAGAGAGAAGTATACAGAGATAAGTTATTGAGTTCTTAAGACAGCAAACTTCAAATTCCTTCTTTACGAGCATTAAAGCTACACACAGGGGTGAGTGGGTGGTTCAGTCAGTTAAGTATCTGACTTCGGCCCGGCTCATGATCTTATAGTCAGTCTGTGAGCTCAAGCAGCACATCAGTTTGTGTGCTGACAGCTCAGAGCCTGGAGCCTGTTTCAGATTCTGTGTCTCCCTTTGCCCCTGCCCTTCCCCCACTCATGCTCTCTCTCTCTCTCTCTCAAATAATAAATAAACATTAAATGTTTTCTAAAAAGCTACACACATTTCAGGGGAATAGTGACTCACTAAGTACAAGGGGCAAAAGCCAAGGACTTTGGAATCAGAAGCATCTAGATTCAAATCCTTAAAATTATTTTAAACCTCGACTTTGTCATCTGTGACTTTCGTTAGATAACAGCACCTATGTCAAAGGATTGTGGTCAAGTACGTATGATATAATGCAACTCAGGTTCATAGCACAGACACTTGGTAAACTCCCAATATCTGTATCACTACTATATAAACTATAAAGTTTATTTGCATGACATATAATGTGAATTATCAATGGTTAATGTATATGTATTTCAAATATATAAATTTGTTCTATTTCCTATAATGTTTAAGAAAAACGATTAAATGTAGAATAAACTTGATAGGGAATATGCCGGCATCAAATATTAGCCTTTTTCTGTTTTCACATCTCCTGTTTCTAAGTGATATCAATTTAATACTTATTTTATTTTCCTGGGCTATATTTATCTTTCTCACTAACTAAGCAATCATAATGTATGTTTGAGGATGTACAGAATCCACCTGAGACATCATCCTCACTCTCACAGAGTTTACCTGCTAAAAAGCCAAGAGGTACTTGAAAAGGTAATGTGGGGGCTCCTGGTGGCTCAGTCGGTTGAGTGGCTTCAGCTCAGGTCATGATCTCACGGTTCATGGGTTTGAGCCCCGCGTCGGGCTCTGTGCTGACAGCTAGCTCAGAGCCTGGAGCCTGCTTCGGATTCTGTGTCTCCCTCTCTCTCTGACCCTCCCCTGCTCACACTGTCTCTCTCTGTCTCTCTCTGTCTCTCAAAAAATAAATTAAAAACATAAAAAAAAAACAAAAGAAAAATAATGAGAATTTTGGAATGAGGAATTTTGGAATGAGGATTATTTGTGTTGCTAAACTTTGTGCTGGAAAGAAGGCAAGTTCCCTCACTCTTCTCTTGATGTTTCCCTTACTGGGTGGTGGCTTTAATAAGATAAGAATACTGAAATGGTTATTTTCTTGCACTTTCAAGTGGGGAGTGAGTCTTTCATTGGAGTGAGCAGAATGCAGAGCAGAGACGTCGTCACACTGAGGGCGTCTGGGAAGTCCAGAATCATTTGAACAGTAAGATCATCTGTTAAGTACCTACTGAGGCCTAGGCTCTTCGCTAGTTGTTTTCACATTTAATCCACATGATAAGGATGTATTATTACCTCTGTCGCACTCCTGTGGTCAAGGAGGCTAAGAGGTGCTTAGGAACATGTGCAAAGTCAAGGAAGCAAAGCCCAGTGTAAGCCCAGGCGTGTCTAGTGTGTGTGTGTGTGTGTGTGTGTGTGTGTGTGTGTGTGTGTGAGAGAGATATCAGTCCTCAACTCAAGAATGTATAATGCCATAAAAATGCAGATGTCTGTTCCTCTTGCATACCTTCCCTGTTATCCTTTCTTCAATGGGTACAATTCTAATGATTAACGTGTGACACTATAGTCGACTCACTTCCATCTGTGTCAGACGTTGCCTAATTAACCATAGTGCTTTTGTCCACAGAAATTGGACTCCGCTTCAGAATTCTTCTGAGCACAGCATCCCAGAGCAGTAAGTTTCAACCATTGACAGTAATTAACACTAAAAATCTGTCCGATGTGTCTCCCGTGACACCTGCTAATGACTTTACTAACAGCACATATAAGACTATGTTTAAATGATTTGCTTCCCTTTAGTCCTAAGACTTCAGTGACAGGACTATTCATCTTCCCAAATCTAGCCCCTGTACACAGTCTACCACGTAACACAAGAGGCACCAAGTAGAAGTTTTGTTGGATCTAATGTAAGTAAACACTTTCTGTTTAAACCTATAGGGTTACCAAAAGGCTAAACATACGTTATTGGCTAATAATTAGAATCACTAACGTTTATCAAGAATTTACTATTTGCCACAGATGGAACTAACATCTATTAATTTTTTTAATGGCGTTTAAACAAGGATTCCATGAGATAATTACATTATCCCCATTTTATAAATAGTGATTCTGAAAGTCAGACGGCTTAAATGATTTTACAAGGTCACAGGACCAAACCCAGGTGTTCTGACCCCCAAGCCATACTCTTAACCACTCCACTGGTTACAGGAAAAAGCCCATAGAAGATGTAATTTTTCATCACATGGCGTATTTATATAACTGCATTACTGCCCATTACTGGCTTTCCAGAACTTTGCCAGGTGATCCCTGAGCTTTATTTAAAAACTTTGCCAGAAAATTAAGCAACTTCCACTGCTGCTCTTTGGGTTCCTCCTGCTTAAACAACAACAAACCTCTGAAGCTGATGAGAAATAGATTAAGGTCCCAGAGAAGTCTCTTCTCTCCTTTTCCATTTCCTTATCCCCCAAACCATTTTCGGGTCTCCTCTGCGCTGGCCACTGGGGCAGGTGCCATAGGGCACAAAGATGAGTAACACTTGCTTCCTGACGTGAACGGACTCACAGTCTAGTACAGAAGCAGCTGCATAATGGCAATGGGCTGTCACTGAGAAAGGCAGGGAATGTTCTGGGTGCATGAGCAAGAGACACTCCACCTTGTCTGAGAATCTGGAATGGTAGCAAACGATAGTCCAGGACAGAAAGGAAGGAAGGACACGCTGCAGAAACAATATAAGCCACATTGTGTTTCAGAGTCTAAACCCAGGCATTCTAGGGACATAACTGTTGATTTCAAGTCCCTGGTTGATACCTCCTAACCCTGTCAACATGATTTGGGATCTTCTAAATAGAACTCCAGTAGGTCTGCCTCGGAACTCCCGAGTTCCAGGCATTGGGCTACCCCTGTACATATGTTTCCTACACCAACACATGGAAATATTCTTCTATTTATTTATTATTTTAATGCAGTGATTGATCATGGTTGTTGAAGGGTATCACGAGTTTTTGAGGATTTTAGTGCACCTTTTACATACCCTCAGGGTCCACCTTCTGAAATCAATGATGCCTCATGGGCATAGTCTTTCAGAACTGAGACCTTCAAAACGAGGCACATAAGTTCCCCCAATTTCCTATGAAAGACATTATTCAAGTGTCCTCAAGTGACAGATGGTCTCATAATTTGCAAATACGTGCTCCTCACACTCTGAGGTCAGCTCTGTTTTACTTAAGAGCTTTCACTCACACAAGTACCATCTGGAGCCCACACCCTCTATCTTAGGCTTCAAATAAATCCTGATTTACCTCAGAAATATTTGCCAAGAGTCTGCTTCCTAAAAAATGGCCAGTTTCTCCTCTTTGAGGCATGCCTTTGCAGTGTATCACACCTAGTAAGTCCTTAATAAGTGTCTGTTGGGATACTCTTTTTTAAAAATTTTTAATATTTATTTTTGAGAGCGGGGAGGGGCAGGGAGAGAGGGAGACACAGAATTGGAAGCAGGCTCCAGGCTCTGAGCTGTCAGCACAGAGCGGGACATGAGGCTTGAACTCATGAACCGTGAGCTCATGACCTGGGCCAAAATTGGACGTTAACTGACTGAGCCACCCAGATGCCCCTGGGATACTCTTTAAAATGCTACAAAGGGGCACCTGGGTGGCTCAGTTCATTGGGCGGCCAACTTCAGCTCGGGTCATGAACTCCCGGTCTGTGGGTTCAAGCCCCAAGTCAGGCTCTGTGCCGACAGCTCAGAGCCTGGAGCCTGCTTCTGATTCTGTGTCTCCCTGTCTCTCTGCCCCTCCTCTACTTGCTGTCTCTCTGTCTCTGTCTCTGTCTCTCTCTCTCTCTCAAAAATAATAAGCATTAAAAAAATTAAAAATAAAATGCTACAGAAGATACCTGTTGAGACAAAGATTTGGGGAACTGAAGCTAAATCTTATTTTATTTTTCTTTTGGTGTATGTAGTGGTGGGCGGTAGTCTGGCAAGATCAAATAATTTTCTTTTAGCTGGAGCATCCTAATCCAAATTAAAGCTGCATGTGCTACATCAACATCCTACATGAATACTGCTGAGGTTTCTTTGCCAAGCATCTTTTCAGCGAGCAGAATTTGTACGTCTGGGGTACATTTTGATCTGATAATGTTATGTACACATAGAAGAATGGATGACTGCTTGAGGATGAACCTCAAATCGTGAAGGAATCACGTGCTATTGTGTTCTTTGAAAAGCCTGAGGAATGCTTTTGTGGGGTCCACCCCATAGTATGCCGGTGGCATCTTTGTGGCAAACCCCTGGCAAAGGGGAGCCTGGGGGCTGGTGCTCACGTTTTCTCTCTGGGGCAGAAACCAAGTTGCATATAAGATTTCATCAATAGTTCCAAATGGTTTTCCAAGCCCAGGCCTGAGTCCACTGCACTCTGGAAAATGTCTTAAGCATTCGAGCTAAACCACTGAGAAAGGCAAGGAAGCAAATCCAGCTACCTTTCTCGTGTGTGTGTGTGTGTGTGTGTGTATCCGTCATTAAACTACAGGCGCCCTGAGCACTGGCCAGCTGGCCAGGACTGGAAATGGACCACTCCTGTCCTTTCGCACTGACTTCCGCCTGAGAGCGGGAAGGCATCCCTTTCCTCTCTAAAGTGGACCCGGATGCAGCAGATTCAACTAGTTTTAACTCTTTTTCAAACTTGATTAATAGTCATTTAAGTCAATTCCTGGTAGGAGGTGGGTCCTGCACACATAATTTTTTTTTTTTTTTATAAACAGGGAAGTGAGTAATTCCTAAGTTTTAGGGCAGGAAGAAAATCTGGAACTTTGCCAAGTTTATTATGTTTTTGGGGAACAATTATAAAAGGTTTTTTAAAAAAAATGTATTCAGGAAGTCACCCACAATTGCATTATCTAACAATAATGTTTTCACCATTTCTATTTTTAAAAATCTAGTCTTCTAAATATTAAATCTACAAAAATGGGATGATGGCGTCTACAATTTTGCAGAATACCTATTTATTAAAAATCTTCTGATCATTTTCTGATAGGCTTAATTCCTAAATATTTTCAAAAAGTTGATATGTAGCATCACCTAATAATCTACAGAATCCTCTTTGAGAGACACTATATAAAATTAAATCAGAAAATATCTCAAGTAAGTTAACAGAGAAGGCTCTAGTAAGAAAAAAACGGGGTTTGAATCTGAGTTCTCCCACTAACCAACCAAATTAGCATGAACAATGCATAAATAATGGAAGTCATAACCATTTAGTGACCACTTGCTATGTGACAGGCACTTTGCGAAGGGTCTTGCATGTGTTAATTGTACTTGATCCTAGAGACCTATATGGGCTGGTGGTATTATATTCCTACTTTGTAGATGAGGATATAGAGGCGAAGGAATGTTTCCAGCATAAGCTCACAAAGCGAGTCAACATGAACTTGATCTGGTCTGTATCTACTCCACCAGACTGAGTTCCCAATCCTCCTCCTCTGCTGGAGACCTGGTCCCCGGACCCCCGTCTCCATCCCCATTCCCTGTTAGCTCCTCCAACACTGGGCTATTTCTCACTCCCAGCCTTAGCACGGACTCAACCCTCCCCTTCACCCTTCATGTTTCCCCCTACATGCCACTTGCTCCAGGAAGCCTTCCTGATACTTCGTTATACACTCGTTTCATTATATATTCTCCTCATTCATATGCACATGTTCATTAAGAACACTTATGGGGATTAATTCTTTCTGTAACTATGAGTTCATCTTCCATCTCCCCTGCTAGACTGAGGCTCCAGGGTGCCCTTACATCTGTATTATTTACCCCCACAATGTGAATAAGTGACTCATTCGTGACATTCTCAAGTCTTTAACTGGCAATATGGTCAGTTCCCATTAGCTCATTTCTAAACCAGTGGCTTTTAGCATGACAAAAGAGAAGTACAAAAGATGAAAGAAACTGCTAAGTTTAACTTGCAGGACCTAGGGTGAGTAACCTGGAGGGGATTTTGTCCATTCTCTCTTCCCTGTAGAGCAGAAGCTTGAATTTGTACATACCATTTGTACGAAGAGAGCATGTGAATGGCTATGGAGGAAGTGCATTTACACTGCTTTTTTAGCTACATGAAGCTTTAAGCTCATGGAAATGTCACCAAACAAAAATTTGATCATGGCCACTGAGCTTCTCCTATTGTGCTGGTCCTAGGGGGTGTTGTTCTAAGGCTCACTTTCTCCTACAAAGGGTACCCCTGCCTCAGTTTCCACGGCCAAATAAATAAAGGAAACACTGCATCAAAACTTGTCTTGAACATTCACAATGCAAGTTAGCACATTAGTCAGGCTGGGAGGTCCTGTGGGGAGAAAAAAAATATTTAACTTTGTTCAGTTCCTAAGTTTATTTGGCCATGCTTAGTCACAGAATGCTGCCTTGGATTAGACTGTGCCAGAAACAGACCCTGACATAAGGGTTTAAGTGCAAGAAGGTTTATTTGGGAGGTGAATTTGTAAAAAGCACCAGAAGGGGAGAAAGGAAGTGAGACTAGAAAGGGAAGGAGGCGGATCCACAGTGCATAAATGAGCAAATTTACCTCTGTAGGCAACTTAAAGTCAGCCTTGCTGGGGACCCACGGGAGCAGCTCACCAAAGAGGTGACTTGCGTCAGCAGTGGGGAAGCTGGATTTTATTCACTCACTCTCGTCAGTCATACACTGAGGGCTACTTTGGAGGCCACTAGCTTCCTGGCATTGCCAGCCTGCCCTGCATGGTAGCTGGAGAATGATGTCAGGCAAAGAGGAACAGGTGTTTACAATAGAGCCCCGGCTGTCACGCACAGGAACCGTGAGTGCCGAGGGGAGGAGGGTGGGACAAGGTCTGCAGCACCAGTGTCCCTCTCTACTTTCCTCTATTTTCCTTTTTCACACAGGACACCCATTCACACCTGGTAGAAGCAGTTATTGAGGATCAAAATCTGGAAAACAAAATTCCAAAATTTAAAATTCAAGTAGTTCAGTGAGTTCCCAGAAGCCATCCTTTAGCTGAACACATGGAGTCAATGCTATGCTATAGTTTGTAAAACCCCAAAGGAAATTCTTGTGAATGCCACCAAATACCAAACATATAAATCTCAAGGCTCAGCAGAAATAGCCTTGGAAAATCATAACTTATGGGATGCTACATCAAAAAGCCTTCTAGGGATCCAAACTTAGAACTAGGTTCTAACCCAGGCTATCTGTGAAAGAGGAAAAACGTCTTTCCCACAGCCAAGGGCACAGGGGATGGTACACTAATCGTGTCCTACTGATGCATGACGACAGCAGGCTACATCCACAACAAGCTAGGGATTGTCATATAGAGATACAGACAAAGTCAGAGAGCTCCAGGGAATCCCCATTCTTAAGGAATGTCTTACATTCTAGCAAAGTCAGACAATACAGTATCAACAAACCAACAGAGAAAATAACCATAGATGGTGCAAAGACAATGAAGACATTAAAAAGGATAATGGGAGAAAGAGCAGCTGGGCAAGAATTACTATAGGCTGAGTGATCTGGAATGGCGTCTTTGAGGAGATAAAATATGACCTGACACCTCCTTGCGTCAGTGGAAGGGAAAGAATGGGGATTTCAGGAGAATGAAACAGCAAGTTCAAAGGCCCTGCGATGGGAAGATGACTGGAGTACCTAAGGACTCCAAACAGCAGCCTGGAGTATCCTGAGTGAACAAGGGTAGAATGCTATAGTTGTAGCTCCTGGGTAGAAATTTAGTGTATTTTTCCACCCTTTTCATTGTTCTTAAGAAAAAAAACCTCCAAATGTGTCAGAGAACACTTACTGAGTAACAAATGATGTTCCCATGTTCTAGATCCAATTCTATCTCCAGGCAGCCATCTTTTTTTTTTTTTTTTTTTTTTTTTTTTTTTTTTTTTTTTTTTTTTTTTTTTTTTAGAGAGAGAGAGAGAGAGAGAGAGAATTCCAAGCAGTACCCACACTCAGCAGAGAGCCCTATTCAGGGCACAATTCTAAAACCCTGACCCTGAGATCATGAGCTCAGCCGAAATCAAGAGTCAAAATCAAGAGTGACTGACTGAGCCACCCAGGTGCCCCCAGAGAGCCATCTTAATAATCTCATCTCATTCTTCAGCATCTCCCACCAAGATCTCAAATGGCCTCAGAGATTAAAATCAGACCCTAAAAGCTGAATGCTGACCTACTCTTCAAAGGTCTCAAAAAAGCAGTAATGTAAAGAAACAGGGCACAGTATTTCTAGGACTTAACTTCTTACTGGGAAGATGTCTGCTGAATGTACACCATCTGAAATCACCAATGGCTTCAACCCAACCCTGGAGGCGTACCCCAGGGGGGTCCCTCCTGGACTGCCTTTCATGACTCTATAGGAAGGACCCCCAGTGGCACAGCTACAAGCCCCCCTCAGGCTGTCCCCTGAGGATGCTATGGGACAGTCTGTCTCAGGACTGCACTTAGCCCTGTATGGCAAGAGAAGTTTGGTTCTTCACTCTCTGGCAAAGCCAAGGTCAGGAGCTGAAGGAAAGAAGAGGCTAGGTCTTGGCCTTTTGGGACAGGGACATCACAACAGAGGGCTCTGTCATCCTGCAGGAGCCTGGACAAATCTCAATTTTATTTCACTGGTAGTTACTGGGCACCTGCTGTATGCAGTGCAGGCCACTCCTGCAGAAGTGAGTCAAGTGTGGACCCTGCCCTCACGGTGTTATCCTGTAAGAGAAAGAAACACTGGCCACTCCTGGCAACACCAAGAAGAAGGAAATCAGAGTCAAAAGGGACATTCTACACAGAGAACTTCAGAAAAGGCCGGGGAAGGGAAACTAATAAGCTCACTGGCTTTCTTTGGCTTGACGGCAGTTAACTGGGCTGACCAGGTGTGTGTAGGACTTTATGGCTCCCTTGTCACACTGATGAGTCAGGCTTTTTTGGGCTGAGGATGAGGCAACACTATGTCAGGCAACGGAGCGCTACTGTCAAGAGATGCGGGGAAGTGAGCAGGAGGAAACCAGCTCATGAAGAGCTAGGGCAATGTCCCTACTCCTCATAATGACAGCCACTCTGAGATGTCTTCTCAGAAGAGAGTTCTCTCTCCCACCCTCACTACCTTTTGCTTCTGCTGCTCCCCCTATATCTGGGTCCTCTCAAGATCTTCTTTTTGACAGGCCCCTAGAGAGACAGTCTGTTGGGTGTGAAGATCAACTCTTACATTTACACTTAACCTTGAGGAGGATGCTTCATCTCTGTGTGCCTCGGTTTCCTTATCTGTAACAGGTGGATATTAATAGCACCTATCTCAAATGGATTTGGGAGGATTAAATGAATTAATGCAGAGACAGAATGGTGCTGTCTCTGTCGTCAGACTAAGGTGCTTATCTCTGGTTCCCTAACTGCGGCCAGGCCACTGTCCTCTCATGGACAAAAATGGCAAATTACCAGTTCCATTTATTTGGAAGGCAGCTAGGGATATTAGAAATGTAAGGTTTCCCGGATGCTTAGAATCTCTCAGATTCCTTTCTTCTCTCACAGTATATTTTGAAACAAATTTTAAAACCTAAAGGCTATCAGAAAATAATAAAGGATCATTAGAAGCCGGTTAGGGAAAAAAAACCGGTCTAACCAAAAGCAGATGAAAATTAGAGTAGAGGACACATGATCTAGAGGAAATCACTCTCCCAACTCTACAGTAATCCAGCTAATTCCATGTGGTTTGCAAGAAGCTGACCCGGCTGCAGGTGTAGGCCCACTGACCAGGCAGATTCTCCCTTGGGACTTCTGCTGGACCTACTGAAAGCTGCTCTTTCCTTCGGGGACCCTTAAGAGATAAGATTGAGCATGTCTGGGGGTGCCTGGGTGGCAAGGTCAGTTAAGTGTATGACTTCGGCTCAGGTCGTGATCTCACAGTTCATGGGTTCAGGCCCCACGTCGGGCTCTGTGCGGACAGCTAGCTCAGAGCCTGGAGCCTGTCTTCGGATTCTGTGTCTCCCTCTCTCTCTCTGACCCTCCCCTGCTCACGCTGTCCCTCTCTCAAAAAATAAATTTTAAAAAAATTAAAAAAAAAATTGAACATGTATGTCTGCAGATTCTGATGGTGAAGAATAGAGAAGAAAGCACTTTCCAGCTTTCTGGTTGAACAGAAAGAAGGGTGGGAAACGAAAGATCTCCAAGGACAGTTTGAGGACCTGCATCCAGTGGTGCCCCAAACTATACAACCTCTATTTCTTGACCAAAAAGTTAAATGAACCAATATGTTTCTTTTATAAATTTTTTCACCTCAACTAGTTTGGGCTGAGATTTCATTACTTGTAAATGAAATCATTTTGACCAACCATCCAGAAATAACTACATTTGCATTTGTGTATATTTCCTTCCAGTCTTGTCTTTTTTTTTTTTTTTTTTTTGCTCAACTTCTCTGCATTTTTTTTTTTTAATGAAAGTGGATCTTAATCTACAAATTTTAATACTTTTTTTCCCTTCCTGATTCTGTTACAAAATGTAGTGCCTTTGATTAGCAACTAAGTCTTCTGGGGAGGGGGCAAAAGAATTTCTGCTGCCCCCACCCTCTCCCCTGTCACCTTTCCACTCCCTGGAAGGTATTCCAGAGGGCAAGGGGCTATCCCATTACATCCACAGATTGGCAGTTCCTTCCATGCTCAGTTCTATACTGCTGGGCTGGAGACCATCAGCTTTGATAGAGACTTTGGCCTTAGGTCAGCTTGGACTCCTGCCTGGTCTTTCAAAGCACTTTCCTTTTAAAGCCTCCAAACCCAGCATTTTCCATAAACATCTTGCTGCCTTTTTTTTTAAGTGGAGAGAAAAATTCAAGGGTGAGCATATTGTATATTAATGGTGGTCTAGAGACAAGCAACATGGACAAGAGTTTCAGGAATCCAAAAAGGGATGCACAGAGTGCATTTGGCTGCCAAGCAATCATTTGGAGTATCATTAAATATTGAAAATGCTGTGATCACATGGTAGGAATTATTTATACCTATGATTCCTAAAGAAAATCGGAGGTGAAGTGGCCTTTGCTTTATAATTAGCATGATGAAATAATACAGGCTACAGAACATTTGCTAGCAATTATGGCGCTTGCTTTCTCTGCTTACAGCTCAAAAGTAACAGCAACGTTTGTTTTGCTAATCTCTCCTCTGGATTTGTGAATTATTTGTTTTTATTATCTTAAAGATAAACTGGAAAGAAAAATTCAACGCAGGGGAATTTTTATAAGACAGAACACTCAAGTTGTCTTTGGATGTGGACGCCACACTTAATTTAATAAAAACCAAAGCAGACCGTGTTGGAAGCTCTAACGGAGGAATGTGCTTATAATGAGGGAAGTGCCACAGGTCAGAAAACAAACATGGGCTTCGAAACTGAGGAAGACGATCTTACCCGTGATTCCTTATTCTGCCCGGTGATTCTGAACAAGTCCTATCACCTTCCAGGATTCTGCCTGTCCTTCTCTGCCTAGTGACAGCAATCCTACCCTCTCTGTTCATCTCAGAGGCTATGAAGAACACAGGAGAGAGCGTGTTTTAGATTATTAAGAGTTCTTCTGTAAATTCTAAACTATAACACAAGTATAGGTTCAGATGATGTCCTCTAAGATTTACAGAGTGCTCACACATCTAACAGATGGTACCGTTATAATTGCTAGCCATCTTCCCCCACCTTGTAGATCACGGATGCCAGTTACTTGAGTAGAAAGTGATACTGTTTTAGAATCAGGCAGTCAGGGATTTTAAGCTCAGTGTAGGCTGTGTGACTTTAGGCAAGTTAGCGAACTCTCTGGTCCTGGAAACATCCTGTCTGCAGTGGGGATAAAGAAACATGCGCCTAAGGGTGCCTGGGTGGCTCAGTAGGTTAAGCATCTGATTTTGGGTCAGGTCATGATCTCGCAGTTCATGAGTATGAGTCCCGCAACTGGCTCTGTGCTGACAGCGTGGAGCCTGGAGCCTGCTTCAGATTCTGTGTCTCCCTCTTTCTCTGCCCCTCCCCAACTCACATACTGTCTCTTTTTCTCTCTCCCTCTCAAAAATAAATAAACATTAAAAAAAAAAAAAAAGAAACACCTGCCTGCCTAGCTAACTAAAACCTTTCTGGTAGAGAGCAGGTACACATATGTAATTACAGTAAGCAGTAACGCTCAAGTATTAGGTCATATAGTTTGATAAATGGGTATGGCAAAATTATAATAACATCATAATGGCTATCATTTTTTGACCATTTTCTCTGCCTTGAGTGCCATTCTAAAATCTTCACATGTATTAACTCAATGATGCTCACGGCACTTCTACAATGAAAGGAGTGTCATTCTCAGTTTAGGATGAGTAAACTGAGGCTTGCAGGGATGAAATATCTCACCCAAGACCACTCAGCTAATAAGTGGCCCAACTGGGATACGGCTCCGGAAGTCTGGCCCCAGAGGCTGCCCCTGTAACTTTTATACTGCGTTGTCTCTCTAGTTGCTAACATTTATTGCTAGTTCTCATAGTGCTTATATGAGAACTATTCTACCATTCTTCTAATTGGGTTACAATGATTAACTCCTAATATTCTGAGCAATCCTTGATTAGAGTTATTGTTTAGTTTTCAAAAAACTGATGCCTAGTTAAATTTGATTGTCAGATAAATGACAAATGGTTTTTTATTATAAGTATGTCCCAGGCAATATTTGGGATATACATTTACTAAGAAAATATTGTTTACCTGAAATTAAAATTAAAATTTAACTGGGCATTCTATAGTTTATCTGACAATCCTACCCTGTGAGGTAGGTGGGAACTAATCTAGTGAGGAGATGGGAACTAATCTAGTTTCTTGTATTGAGCAGACTTCAGAAAATAGTAATTTCCACCATTATTGGCATTCTCAGGCTATTCTGACATCTGTTTAAGTTGTTCCTCTAGCCAACTAAAATGAGGAGCTATATGCATACAAAGAATAATAATTATGATATATTAATAAAACCTTAAGATAATAGTGCCTCTGTAACTCATAAAAACTGTCCAAAAGGAGTCTCATTACAATCCTGTAAAAATATTATGTCCACTTAATAATGAGAAAAGTGAGCCTCTGAGACATTAAATAATTTGCCCAAGGACACCCAAATAAAAATCTAAATAAAACATGACATTATGGTCCCTAGGATTTGAGAGCCATGCTATTGCATCTCAGGTTTTATAATAAAGAAATCTGATAGATGTTTGGATTCTGGTCCCAATTTCCATTAATGGCAGGACACATCTAAAAACTCAAGGCACAGTCAGCTCTGTAAAACCAGTTGACAACAAAAGAAAAGGCAGATGGAAAAAAAAATCTTCAAAATTGCTATTAAATGGTCCAAAAGATCATCTTGCATACTTTTTCCTTGCCCCTAGTGAGATTTCTGTGGTGCCACAACCCTCAGTGATATGTCTGGAGAGTATCCATTTATCGAGAAGTTTTAATGTTCCAGATACTTTGATAAGAACTTTACTATCTCTTCAAAGAACCAAGAGGTAAAATTCTCATTGCATATATGGGAAAACCAAGGTTCTGGAAATTGTCAATCACACATGGTTTAGCTTCTGGCAGAAAAGTGACAGAGCTGAGCCCGCACCCCACTCTGATATTACTTCACAACCTACCCTTCTGACAGAATCATGACACATGTGCTCCCATGCCCGCTGCAGACATTACTAGTTGATCACAGTGTTCCTTCTCTTTGAGCCTAGAAATGACCACAGAATCCTTCTATAAACATTACTCTGGGAAGCCCCTACTGGTCAGTGGCAGCTGACATTCAAGGCTATGCCTATTAGCTACCTCTGCAATACCTCCTGAAGAACACCTCCATCTTTTTTTTTTTTAACACAATTTATTTTTTAACATATGCAATTATTTTCCGTCATTTACAATACAGTAGTTACAATGATACTCCAAACAGAAAAGCA
>NC_043711.1:31596268-31668356 GCF_006229205.1 Suricata suricatta
TCTGCTTGACTTATTTCACTTAGCATGACACTCTCAAGGTCCATCCACTTTCCTACAAATGGCCATATGTCATTCCCTCTCATTGCCATGTAATACTCCGTTGTGTATATATACCACATCTTCTTGATCCACTCATCAGGTGATGGGCATTTAGGCTCCTTCCATGTTTTGGCTACTGTTGACATTGCTGCTATGAAAATTGGGGTACATGTGCTCCTATGCATCAGCATTTCTCTATCTCTTGGGTAAATCTCCAGCAGGGCTATTGCTGGGTCATAAGGGAGTTCTACGGATAGTTTTTTGAGGAACCTCCACACTGTTTTCCAGAGTGGCTGCACCAGTTTACATTCCCACCAACAGTGTAGGAGGGTGCCCATCTCTCCACACCCTCGCCAGCATCTATAGTCCCTTGATTTGTTCATTTTAGCCACTCTGACTGGTGTGAGAACACCTCCATCTTAATGGCTACAGGGAAACAATAGTCAATTCTGCACGCTACATGATGAATGCTACCTTAAGGAGACTGTTTGGTAACTTCCAGAAATGGAATTCATCTGAGATGTGATGGTTCAGAGGATGCAGTCCAACTACTACTTATAAAGAGAGAGGGGCTACCACATGAAGAGCCCAGGGCTCTCTGCCACCAAGCCAGTTGTGAAGCCACCATTTCCAAAGTCTTGATGCTGCTGTGATGGTCTGTTGCTTTCCACGGGGGGGAAACTGCACTCTACTCCTGCCAACAAGGAGGTTTAAAACCCCACCTCCTCTCTGAGGAGTTAGGTTTCATTCTCAGACAGCATGCTCTCATGGGCTAATGACTGGTTTGAAGCTGAGAGTGCCCTCGGATGGTGACACAGTACAGATTTAGGAGGGAAACAGGCCATTCCTCTGGCTTTCCAGTCTGGAAACCAAGCCCAGTAGGTTCACCTCTTTGTGCCCCCAGTTCCTCCCAATATTCCCCCCACCCCCAGCCCACATATAATGATGCTTTTCTTCTTTCCCTTTCTTGGGGAAGGATTTAAGAGCTGTATGGACACACCCAATTCATTGTTAGTGAAAGTTCAGGAAGAGATCGTGAACCCAGTTAGGAATGAGCAGAATCAAAATGAGAGTAGGAGGGAAGGAAAAAGGGAACATTGCCCTTTCATTATACCTACTGGGAAGATGCTATAACTTACAGATCTCACGATTAGGACCCTCCAGTTATATTTAGGCCCTATCCTCCTCACCGCCATCATTGTCCAAACGGGCACAGAACATGTTTATCGGGGCCAAAATACACTTTCAGCATAGGGAAAGGCTATGTAAAGGCCACAAAGAAAGCAAAGACATAAGCTTGGAAAAGTGGCCCACAGGGGTGGTAAGTTGCAGCGGGCACACATGAGGGAAAAGGGAGACAAAGGAGGGTGTAGAGCAGGCAGCCAGCCAGCACAGGGAGGCAACAAGTTTGAAGGGAATGAGAACCATGCACCGCTATGAAGAGTGAGAGGGTGAGAGGTAGATTTGTAAACCCTGACACGGGGAGTGGCTAACAGCTTAGACTCTAAAGCCCAGCTCTAAAGACTAAACACAGGCTCACTTCCTGCCAGCTCTGTGGCCTCAGACGAGTCACCTATAATTTCTAAGACTCAAATTCCCCATCTGGAAACAGGAACATAAATAGCACTTGTCCTGTGGTGCTGTTCTGAGAATCATGGTGAGATAACTGGCCTAAAGTGCTTAGTATGAGTCTGGTACCTACTTAACTCAGCACATGTACGTTATCCCTACAATCTAAATATGTCCACAATATATTACTCAGATTTTTAAAGTTATATAATATTATTTATTAAATTATCCCATTTCTATAAAACATTTTCTTTATACATACAGACTTACAAAAGGAGAAAAATAAAGCTTTGAAAAGTATGGAGCAAACACTGTTAACCATGGGGACAGAATAATTTTTTTCTGCTTTATATATTTCTGTACCTTTTGGCATTTATCTGTACTAGGAGCATGTATTATTTTTTATAAGAAAATATAGAGAAAACTATTAGAAATACAAAGCAAATGACCTCTGATCTGGAAGGTTGGGGTTTGATGTGAGTTCTAAAAGAGACCAAGGCGGCTACCTCAGCCTTAACAAAGGAACAGATGTCCCCTGTCAAGGTAAGCCTTAGTCATGAGAAAGGACAAGCAGTTGGCCAGAGTGGAAATAAAAAGGATAAAAGTGCTTAGTGATGCAAAATGGAACAAAACAAAAATGTACAACATAACACCTAGTAGTTTCCATGACAACAGTTGATGTGACCCACCTTCCACCAGTTTTAATGGAGTAAGATGCTTTGTGTTGTCTTTCATGAAGGTAAAGTTTATTCTTCTGCCCAGGGCTGTGTCTGGGCTGCACGTGAGGTGGATGAAGTTTGGACAAATGGCGATGTATCTTGAGAAATTTTAGAGCCTATTTGCCAAGTGAAGGAGGATTTGTAGGGCTACCTCTGACTGAAGTACTCTGAGAATTTAAAAATAATTGCGGGACACCTGGGTGGCTCAGTCAGTTAAGCCTCCAACCTTGGCTTGGGTCATGATCCTATGGTTTGTGGGTTCAAGCCCTGCGTTGGGCTCTGTGCTGACAGCTGGGAGCCTGGAGCCTGCTTCGGATTCTGTGTCTCCTTCTCTCTCTGCCCCTCCCCTTCTCCTGCTCTGCCTCTCTCTCTCAAAAATAAATAAACATTTAAAAAATTGGGGGAGGCGTGAGGGGATTAGTCAGTTAGGTGCCCGACTTTGGCTCAGGTCATGATCATGTGGCTTGTGAGTTTGAGCCCCACGTCAGGCTCTGTGCTGACAGCTAGGAGCCTGAAGCCTGCTTTGGATTCTGTGTATTTCCCTCTCTCTGCCCTCCGCTGATCATGAGCTCTCTCTCTCTCTCTCTCTCTCAAAAAATAAACTTAAAAAATAAAAAAAAAATTTCTTTTGAAAACAATTGTGAAAATATAAAGACAGGCCTGCTGATTAGATTGAGGGTTTTGGAACTGGCAATTAATTCCAGCAGCTGATTTTAATTGAACAGAGAGCTAATAAACATTTTATTAGATTACTCTAGCTGCAATCTGTATTAAAAGTATGATTTTCCAACCAATATTTTATGAGTGAAAGTAACTTTCTTGCCTTTCTTTCCAGCTTTTGGAGAAGGTGTTGAGAAGGCAGGAAGCATCCAAAAGCACCTCCATTGTATTTCAGCTTCTGTCTGGGTCAGTGAAACCATAGGGGTTGTGTTCGTAAGCAACCCCGGGGCAGGCTCGTCCACACAGCTACAAGCTGGTGCTGGCAGGGGCCTGGTTCCTTTCCACACATGCCTTTCACAGGACTGCTCATGTGTCCTCTATGACAGTGGCTGGATTTGGCCAAGTCAAGTTATCCAAGAGACTAAGGCAGGAGCTACAATGCCTTTTATGACCTACCCTCAATCTCATAAGCTCTAGCCTTGGAAGTTAGCTCAGGCCAGTCCTGATTCAATATGGGAGGCCTGTATGAAAAGGAGTAAATAAAAGGAGATGAGGAGTTTGGAGGGATGGGTGGAGGCATCCTTAAGAATGGCTTCCATAGACACCAATACATACTGACCATTTTTAGACCCATCAGAAGCAATATGGAACAGGGATTGCAGAGGTTATCAAACCTGGATTAGGGGGTTGGGAGTTTTGGATAATCAAAAGATTCAACTGTGAGGCAAGAGATGAATCATATGACCTCTAAAGTGTATGTGGTCTCTATTTGAATCCATTTCCTAATTACTTGTAAGCTTGAGACCCTGTGCCCTAGAATTAAATGACAGCAATGAATGACTGGTTCCTTCAATACAATACTTACTGAGTGTCTGCCAAGTGTCAGACCCAGCGCTGGGCCCTCTAGTTCCCCTGCCTAACCATGCCAGTCCCAAGTATAAATACTTACCTGATTAATGAATTATAGTTTTTCACAAGAAAAATTATAGGATGCCATGGGGAGTGAAATGAGCCAGGCACTGCAAGAAAATGATAGTAAACTCAGAAATGATGAGTAGGAGAGATCTAGAGGGGGGAAAGTGAGCAGGGAGTTGTAGGCGGAGGGAACAGCATGTACAAAGGCCATGAGGTGGGAACATGAAAAAGTACTATGAATCCTGCACGGTCTGGCCTACACTCAAGAGGTTACTGATAACTGTGATTCACTTGACTCACTGCTTGATTACTGGGAGGAAAGTGTTCATCACTTAACACCAAATTATTTCTTCTTTCAGTTCTACATAAAGATACAGAAGCTGTGTTCCAGACACCCAACGCATTAAGGCAAAGTTGTGAGGCACATCTTATGAGAAGATAACTGCTCTTCCAGCTCACAGAATAGAAAGAACAAAATATCTGAATCCAAAAAGAAAATATAACTGGGAATTTTAGTGCTAAAGGCTCTGGTTCCTTCTAATGCTTGAAATTAAAAATGAACAGCTCCAGAAATATTGTGGAGTAGGTGTTTACTCATGGTCTCATGACCATGGACATCACAGCCATCATTTAACGTGGGCAAATCATTACAAAGGGATACGCAGCTACCTGTATGAATGATCAGCGCCATCCCTTATCTGGGCTCCGAAATAACTTCAGATATAAAACTTATAAACGAACAAAAGCATAACCATGTCATGGTCCCTTTAAAATAAAACTGGCAGTTGTTTAACTAGAAATTACTGACTGTTCCAGAAATGACATTCTATGTTCTGCAGTAAGAAGGAGAGCTTTTGTGTGTGTGTTTTCTTCCCTCCCATTTGGTTACAACAATGAGTCACCATTACCTGCAAAGCTAGACATGTAGATTCGCTTCTGGTGCCAGAAAGGCAAGATGCTAGTTGGCTGGGATTTAAAATGAGAAGGGTAAAAATGTTTCATTTACCAGATTTAATTAAACATGAAAGCTTCCAGGAAGGAAAACATGTCCCCCAGCCCCCATTCCCCACTTCGAAAAATGTCTCTACCGTTCTTCATTCCAAAGAGGCTACACACATCACAGAGCTAATTTTTAATGATTTGTGTAAAGCATCAATTTGCCCCAAATTAGAAAAATTGTGTAATGAGGACCAGTACAGACAAAACTCACAAGTTTTATCTGACAAAACCACACCTCTAAAGGAAACTTATTTAAACGTATTTATATAAAGGCTGTATCTTCTGCCTACTTATCTTTGGCCTCCATGAGGTACAATGAAGGTGAGGTAGTGGAAACATAAGCTCATACATTTCCTAAGAATATGATGATTATGTACAATGTACAGCAGGCCTGAGTTACCTCTTAAGACAACGTCTCTCCCCAGCCCGTTTCCCCCAAACGAGGTCTTCATGGTCAAGAAACCTGACTCTTATTTTCATAATGCCTCAGGCATGCATAGCAAAGAGCAGCTCTTTCTGCCCCTATACTTGAGACAAGACTCCTGCAACTGAGCTGAAAAGTTGGAGTTTCATCTCTTTGTCTGTGAAACTGAGCGGTCAGAAGGAAAACAAGAGTCAACTCATTCCACATCTTTCCAAAAATAAAGAAAAGAGTGAATGGTGAATGTGAACATATACTTTTAAAAATATCTCCCTAGGAAGCCAATATAGATACAGATATGTATGAATTTCAAGATATCCATTGAGTTCTCTGGGCATGGATGGGTTGACTTATAACTAACTCGAAGATGTCTTTAGTGTCTGCATATTGGCCTCTAATTATGTTTCAAGTCCTGAAGCCTAATTTTCTCAGTTTTAATGAAATGTATCCAAACGTGACTCCCATGACTAAGTGACAATGGAAGAGTAGGCTTTTGGATACTGGAGGTGGTGGTGAAGGACAGTAAGCTGGCAGCTTTATAACCGAAAGCAGAAAAAAGGGGTGTTGAACCTCAAATGAAGAGGAAGCATAATTTTTGAGTGTAAGAGCTGAGTCTCTTTTTACAAAAGAAGGAGACATTTTGACTGTAAGTGGGATTTTTAGTTTCTCTAAAGGGATTTTTCAGGAGCACATTGTTCAACAGAAAACATTACCTAGAAGAGACTGTTCATCTAGCAGACCAGAACTGTTTATAATTCTGTTTCCTGCACTGTTAGTACTCGACAAATGAGCAGCCATATTCCAACAGTGATAAGTCAAGTACATTCATTGCTCCAGTATCTCTGCATTCAGGGTGACTTTCTTGAATGTAGATAGTCATAATGGATAAAGATAGACACTCTTAAAGGGACAGTTATGTGGAGTCTCCTTATATATTTCCTTTATACCATCCACAAAAAGACTTCTATTCCCATTTTACTTTTCTGTTAAATTTGTCTAATGTCTTTGATATTCAGTACCAGCTTCTTCATCCTTACTTTTACAGAAATTTTTATAATTGCTCAAATTCATTCACATAGAGAAGACAGGGGCATCCAGAAATACACTATGAACTTGTCATTTTGTCTGCTAAGGATACCGCCCTTCATCAAAAAAGAATCTCTTTTAATTTGGGAACTATCACTTCACCAGCTTTTGGTTCTAATGGGGTTACCAAATAGTTTAACCCACCCACCTGCTCAAATGAGGAGCATGTGACCCAGCTGGCCAGTCATCATGCCCTCTCTGTGTGACTGGCCAGATAAATCCACATATGATCAACGTCAGCCAGGAAGAGCCCTGTCTGGGGTCACCTGTGGAGGCACCCCACTGACTGATGAAGGTGCAACTGGGAAGAAGTGAGCCTGGAAACTCCCATCAAACCTGCCTCTGGGCCTCAGAGGAGGCTGATTGTGGAAATGGAGCCAGTCAATACTCCGAAAGAAAGAACCGAGAAAGGGAAAGAGTAGGTTTTGAGTCCTATCTGTCATTGTTCATGTAGCTGTTCCTTCATATATGTGAGCAACCCATGATTCTCCCAACTAATCACCCTCTGTATCTTCTCTGGTAATTTGGGTTGAGTTTCTGTAACTTCCCGATGATTGTAGGTTCTAAGAGGTTTTTCTTTTAATGTTTTTATTTATTTTTGAGAGAGAGAGAGACAGCGTGAGCAGAGGAGGGTCAGAGAGAGAGGGAGATACAGAATCCTAAGCAGGCTCCAGGCTCTGAGCTGGTGGTCAGCACAGAGTCTGACGTGGGGCTTGAACTCACGAACCGCGAGATCAGGACCAGAGCCGAAGCCAGACGCTTAACCAACTGAGCTACCCAGGCACCCCCTAACAGTTCTAATAGCGTCCAGAAGAATCTTGCACAGGTGGTGTGCACAGAATAGGTACCTAAAGTATGTGGGTAAATTAAAGGGCAGATTTTTTTTTTAAATAGACTGTAGAAAGCAGAAGAGGGATTTCTAAATTGGATAATTATTTGAATTTTATTGTTATTATTGGCACTAGTAGTGGCATGGTGTCAGGTCTGCTAACATTTCAGGTGTTACTATGTGAAGTGATTAAAATATACCAATACAGTCCAATGGAAATACAACTTGAACCACATATATAATTTTAAATCATGTAGTAGCCACAATTTAAAAAGAAACAGGTGAAATTAATCATAACACACTAATTTATTTAACCAAATATGTCAAACGTATGTAATTCATCATATAATCAACATAAAATTATTAATGGGATATTTTCATATCCTTTTATTTTTGCACTAAGTCCTCAAAATCCAGTATGTATTTTACAGTTAGAGCACATTTCTATTTGGACTAGCCACGATTCAAATGCTCGATAGTCACACATAGCTGTGGCTACTATAGTGGACAATTCCTTGGTTTTAATTCTTTTTCTACCACTAACTAGTTCTATGACATTCTGAAACCTATCTGATTTATTTGAGCCTCCATTTCCTCATATGGGATAATCATCCCTTCATCATAGGATGGATCAAGATATGGAGGTAAGTGGGTTGGATGAAATTCCTGCCACACTGAACTGTGATCTCATGGGGGGCATGGGCAACTTACTGTTGTAGATACAGGTCAACAGAATAATGTCAGAAAATGCCCCCAAACAATCAACAGCTTACAGAGAAAGTTACTCTTCAGGGGGTGGAGAGAAAGAGCGTGCTTAGAGAAAGTTATCAGAAGGGGCCTCTCCAGGAAAGGGACCGATCACCTGAGAGGTTCACACTGAAATGCAGCCAGACCCATCCAAGGTAGGAGGCCAGGATCTGTGTTTCAGGAGCCCTCAAACTGCCTTGCAGAAAGAAAACACAGAAACAGGTCATAGAGAAGACTTCCATACTACACGCCATCTGCCTGCAGCCAGCACCCGGTCATGTTCTAAGTCTTGGCGGGATGAAATGCTGGTGACAGCCACTTAGGGTCTTGCAGACTTTTCTCAGACAGCCTCTGCATCTCTTCCACCAGCGGTGAGAAAGAAGGAAAGAGAGAAAACCCTATTGACAGAAGGTGGTGCAGGCCCCGGTGGTAGGGAAAAAAATCCACGCCAGGTAATTTCAGGCCACTCTGAGTTTGGAATAGGCAGGGACAGGTGCCATGGGGCAACCCCGACAGATCTTCCCCCTGAGTGTGGAGTTTCGGGATGGTGCTGAGCTTGTGAGGTCCTGCAGAGACAAACTCTCTGGGCGGCGCACCTCTTCCATTGCTGCGGCCGAGTGCCAAATTGTCCTGGCTCGGGGCTGGGCCTGCTCCTGGCTGCCTTGTTTTTATTCCCTCTGCCTGTTTCTCTTTGAAAGCAAATTGCTCCCCAGGCTGTTTATGACATGTCTGAGGCAGCTGGCCTGCTAGCCTCTGGAGTGTTTTGGGTTTGCCCTACAGGTAAGAGAGCTTAAGAAGGCTAGCTGCTTCTCACATCAACACGGGCTCCAGAAAAGGGTCTGTGCCAAGACCTTGCTCAGCACCTAATATACATCAATTCCTTTCATCCTCTTCAAACAGCCCTGAGAGAGGTCTTACTACCCACATTTTGCAGTAGAGGAAACTGAGGCTCATAAAGGTTAAGTCATTTCCTCAAAACCACACAGCAATTAAGTTGTGACTCCAAACTCTGATATTTCCCCTGTTCTGTGCTTAATGGGAATAGTTTAAGCTGAGAGAGGGCAAGTGCTGGGCAGGTCATGTGGTGATCTATGGGTCTTTCATAAGTAAGAAACTCAAGCAAGGGAAGAACTTGAACTTGATTCTACTCAGTCTCTGACTTCACACGCCCAGGTCACTGTGTGTAGATTTCTTATTTTGTTCTCAAGTCGGCTCCAAAGACAACAGATAATGTGTAGAAAAGATGCACTTTAAGGGCATAGGGAGTGCATCCCTGGGAATGGAATCCAGAGAAAGGGAAGAAAGAATTTGGATCAGTACTGCAAAGCCAGATGTTGAATTCATTAATAGATGCCTTTAGGAGCGTTTTTAGAAGCAAAGGATCATAAGATTGAGACCAAAATTCAAATGAGAAATAGAAAGCAAAAACAGATTGCATTATTCATCCTCAAAAGGTCATTCTTCCCACCTGCAGCAGTAATTGGAGTCTAAATTTGGTGGCATCATATGGGAGCTATACATAGAGCCATGGACGACTTCATACCTACTCTGCCTCATGCCATCCCCACTTACTCACACTGCTTCCTTGTCAGATTCAGTGCTTTCTTTTTCCTTAACATCCTTGGTTATCTTTGATCTCCCTGACTCTCTGACACTCTTGTTACTCCCCCTCCTCCTTACGGTGTCCTTTCTTGCTGTCTGTGAAATCATATTTGCTCTATAACAGATTAGCCCAAAACTCAACAGCTCAAAACAATGCACACATCTCGTTTCATGATTCCGGAGGGTCAGGAAGCCAGGCACAGCTTAACAGGGTCCTGTCTTTCAGGGTCTCTCTCAGGCCACAAACATGGTGCCAGATGGAGCCCAAGTCCTCCCCATGAGGGAACAATCTTCTTCCACGCTCATTCAGTAATTGCTGGCAGGCAGAGCGCCCACATGTAGCTGGATTGAGGGCCTCAGTGGATATTGGTCAATCACTGGAGGCAGCCCTCATTTCCCTGCTAGGTGAGCGTCTCCACAGGGAGCTTCAACCGAGCAAGTGAGAGAGCAACAGCAAGAAGATGGAAATCACAGTCTTTAGTATTCCAGTCATGGAAGTGACCTCCCATTACTTTGGCTGTATTCTGATTGTTAGAAGGAGGTCAACAGGGCCAGCCCTTGCTCAAGGGCAGGGGACTACACAGGAGGTGGGGACCATTGGTGGCCATCTTAGAAACCTGCCTATCACAAAAATTATGTGCAACATTTCTATGTAGTACCATACCTGATGTATGTAAATGTCCAGTAAATGATGGCCATGTTTGGCACTATATTCTCCTACTCTCCTACCTCTTCCACTGCCCTGAGCTCATGCCAAGAGGATGGAACAATTATCGTGGCATTCAATGTAAGAAAACTTGAGTATCCGTCCCTCACACCTCACCACATACATACTTCCCCCCAAATCTTTCCAAAACCCAAATATGATCATGTCCCTTCCTGCTTAAAACCTTTCACTGGGTCCCCAACATCCTTACCATATCTTTATCATGACTTTGGAGGCCCTACCTGTTGGGCCTAGATGAACCCCTTCAATCTCATTTCTTTCCACATTCTCTCTCTCCTATAACATTTCAGCCATACGTACCTTCTTTTAACTCTATAAACATGCAATGTTTTCTCTCCCCTCTCTCAGCTTGTTCTAAAAGTAGTCCCTCACTTCAAGCCTTTGCACCCCAAGAAAATGGGGGACTTCCTTATCTAGAACCTCCATGAGGATGGAGATCATGCCTATTAGTTTATGAGGCCATCCTTAGGAGCCAGCACACTGCCTGGTGGCAGGCAGCAGCCATGGAGGAAAGACTGTATCCCATGGAAGATGGTGGCAGAGTTTCAGGCACAGTGACTTGTCTACCATCATGCACTTAAGAAGCAAGCTGAATTGGGACATGATAATGACAATGACAGCTGCTGTTAAGTAAGTCTTTACTATAAGCCAACCTTTCACCAGTACTTGATATGAGTCCTCTTACTCAGTGCTCCTAGCAACCCATTATATCAGGGACTATCTTTATCACTAAATTAGAGATGAAGAAACAGGCTCAGGAAATCTAAGAATGCCGCCTCTGCTTACACAGCTCGAAAGAAGCTGCACTGGAATTTACTTTTTTTCGGTACATATTTTATTACAGAGACATTTTAACAGATAATTTCATTTCCTGATATGGAACATATTAGTGAGTATGCTAAGACAATAGGCTGATAACAGTAGCCAAGGTTAGCCTTTCTCCCCCTTAAGAAGAAATGCTGGTATAAACCTAAGAAGCTCAAAATCATCACTTTAAGAAAAATATATCTTACAGTGAGTTTTATTTAGTTCTACTTGATTCAAAAACCAAATGAACTTAAAGCCAGACAGCAGTATGCTACTCACCGGCATGTTATTCAAGAAAAGAAAAACATATCAATACACAAAAGTAATGAAATATTTCTATTTCTTGTGTTTTTATTTCCTATTGTCATAAAAACAATTACTAAAATGTAATTCAGGATTTTACTTCTCTAGCCTGGCTTCTCACTTGCATTCGGAAATGTGATAGCATAGACTCGAACTGTTCAGAATATCATGACCTATTGTTTGTGGCTTCCTAGTGTTGTGTCATGCTCCCACCCAGCCCTGGGATTTGAACTCAGGACCGCCTGGTGCCCCAGCTCATGCTGTTATCACCACAAAAACCACCTATCCAGGCCACAGTACCAACCACAAAGCATGGGGAAAATTTGTTCCTCAAATACAAGATGTTTGAAAGCTATTGTGTGCTTGCGCAAGAAATGGCCACAAACTCTCTAGATTCCAAAAATAATTACACCGGGCTCCTCAGTCCTTGCTGAGTAACTCATTGGGAAGATTTCCCAAACTTTTATGGAATCCAATGGTTTTGAACGCAGACGCATAATCAGAATCAGCTGGAAGGTCCCCAAGATACATATTCCCACCCTGCGGACACAGAATCTGGAGGCCCAGGGATTAGGAATCTGATTCCAGAGGCCCTTCAAGAATTCTGATGCCCAGCCAGATAGGAGCTGCAGGTTTCCCCCCAAGTCCCTCTTCCATAGAAGAAGGCCACCCCATGAGGCTTCCATGCCCGCCACCTCTTTCTTTATAAACACTGAAGGAGGGTGCTTTACTGCCAGCTGGTGATTAAGAATAAGCAAGTTCAGCCTGAACAACAGCAGGAGGAGTTTCCATTTCTTAGAGCTTTATTACTGACCTACCTACCCTGTCACATGTCAGGTCCTACTGCCTATTCCATTTCATTTAACCCAAATGCATATTCTTTTCCAGGCAGAACTTATAAGCTCCCTTTCCCAACATTAGAAATAACATGATGACGATGACGATGACGATGATATCCATAGTCATTAATGGGGCATTACTACGCACTTTATATATGGCATCTCTAATCTCAGGAACTCTACAGGGCATATTTTATTCTCCCCAATAGCCACATAAGGAAACCAAGGCTCAGAGGGGTTAATTAACTTGTCTAAATGTGTCTTTCCAGCTAATGGCAGAACCAAGATTTGAATCCAGGCCATTTGAACTGCAGAGCCACAGTTCCTTCCCCTCCCCTCTAGCTGTGTCATCTTGGGTAGGGACTTAACCTGCTAATGCCTTAATTTTTCTACCTGTGCAAAGAAACAAGGAAAAGTACTACCTCATAGGTTAGACTAAAGGACATAACTCATGTAGCACTCATAGCACAGTAGTATCAGATATTAGTTGGTTTCTATTCCAGGGTTTCTCAAACATGTCCTTCCAAATAAACACATCCTCTCTAAATAAAAAGTTGCAAATGATATCAGCATGCTGCAAACTAGGTCTACTTCTCAGTGGTTCTCAATGTGTATTAGCATGTTAAAGATGCTGCGTAGTTCCACTGGAAAGAACCGTTTCACCCTACCTCTAGCTAGAAGATACATGTATTTCAATCACTTGGCTTCCACCTGATACTTTGGTCCTATCAAGAAGGAAAGGGGCCTTTCATGCACGATTTGGAATGGAATTGCTTGGATAATCTCACTCTCCACCAGCACTTAGAAAAGGCCCTACTGGAAGAACATACCATTAGGAAGTACTTGCTTTGATACTGGCTGCTAATCCCATGGCCCAGCTTGACATTGTCTCTTAGCAACGTCTTGTCCTTTTCCCCTTTTCATTCTTGTGCCTCTAACAACACTTCCTTTTCTCCCGTTTCTCTTCAGCCTCTGGCTTTCATGGCCCCTTAAGCCTCGTTTACACAGGGAGAAGCAGGAGCGAAAGGCCCCGTGCACATATTTATGTTAATAGTACTGAGGGGAGGAACAGCCTGTTCTGGGGGCTGCTTTCCAACTGTCACATAAATCAGTCAGAAAAAAAAGTTACTATTTTCACAAAGACACTGCCAGAGTGGAGCGGCAGGTCTTGGCAATGCATCCCCCTGAACCCCGCCTTCTCAAGTGCCTTCAGTAATATCTCCCTCAGTTGTCAGGAAACAGAGGATGAAGGATTTCATAGGTGTGGAGGGTTTCCAAGTCAGAAGGGACCTTTGAGATCATCTAGTGCTAAATCACATGGAAACTTCTGGAAAATACCTGTAACTGGGTCCTTTCCCCACAGATTCTGCTGCTGTTGTTTGGACATGAGGCACAAGCAAGATTTTTAAAGCTTTCCAGGTGACTCTAATGTGCAATGAGGGCTTGAAGTACTGATGTAGTGATAGCCCCACGAAGAGAGGACCAGACGTCCCTCAGATCATGCAGGGGGTTAGAGCCCTGACACCCAGTCACGCTTTCTTCCATGATGTTAGGCCATCACTAAGTTCTGGTGTCGAGCTGCAGAAATGCTAGATGCTGATTTTACTAGATTTATGCAACCAAATCACTGGACGGGCTACTTAATTTAAAAAAAAAACTTTTTTTTAAGCGTATTTATTTTGAGAGAGAGAGAGAGAGAGAGAGAGCGTGTGCTTGCAAACATGAGCAGAGGAGAGGCAGAGAGAGAGAGGGAGAGAATCCCAAGCAGGCGTCACACTGTTAGCCCAGAGCCCGATGGGCTCAAACTCAGGAACCTTGAGATATGACCTGAATGTAAATCAAGAGTCAGACACTTAACCGACTGAGCCACCCAAGCGCCTCGGGGGCTCTTTTAAACTCACTTTTACCCACCTAGTTCTACCTGGACAACTGAATCAGATTCTCTTGGTGAAACTCCAGCACAGAGATTTTGAAAAAACACTTAGTGGCAATTCTGACATGTATCCCAGTCCAAGAACTAGCCTGATGGAAAGACCACTCATTTGGGAGTTAGAAAAACTGGGGTTCGTATCTCAGGTCCATAAAATATTAACACTTGTTCCTTGGACAAGTTACATGACCTCTTTCAGCCTCAGTTTCTTCATCTGCAAAATGGTTAATTAGCACATAGCTAATTCCATTCTTCAGTTTTATAGTTCAAGACTCATTTCTCCTAGGAAGTCACAAGTGAGCTTTCAGAGGAAGCCATTCACCCACCTTCCCAGAAAATGTTCTCTTAGAGAACACCCTAAACTTCTCCTTTGTAACACTGAGTATAATTCGTTGATCGAGTAGTATGAGGCTTAATACATGGTTTTTGAAAGAGTGAATAAGCAATTCATAATGATTCAGCGCATATAATGGATTACTCACTCTTCATCCCCACCACCAGAGATGAGCTAATGAGTTGAGCTGTCCTGGTCACTGCTCATCCATAGTGCCTCGTGTAAGGCTAGTATTCAACAAACTTTGGCTGAACAAATAAATGGCTGAACAAATGACTGATCTATATGAAGCAGCTGACACACACCCACAGTAAATGAAACATGTAGTAAGTGTTAGCTGTTACAATAATGATCTTCAGATAGGCCTGGTGTTTTACCCTCAAGGTACACAACAGAGCTGAGACTTGAACTCAGTCCTCTGGACGGCCAGGCTCATTTTCAATCCATGATGTTAATCTGCCTTAAGGTTTTCCTACTGGGAGGAGGGAATCTAGGAAAAAGTGGCAGGCTGTCTTTGCCCACTAGAATAAGCTGGAAACTCAACTGGTTCTTGCATACTTCCAGCCTCTGCTGGGTAATCCTTGCACGCAGACACATTTGCAGATGACAGTGACTGTTGGCATGGAGCATCTTGGTTTTCCCTTGAGAAAGCTTTGGGTCATAAACTCTTTAAGGGCTGTAACCATGGTTTTGGCTTCCTCCACAAGATGGACCCTTGGGAATTCTACTGGTTGCTCATGACAGGTGTGTGGTGGCACCATTGTGTTGAGCCCAGCACCATATACATGGTGGGTCCAAATACCTATGATGATTTCAGGGGTGCCTGGGTGCCTCACTCGGTTAAGCTTCCATCTCTTGATTTCAGCTCAGGTCATGATCTTGTGTTTGTGAGATCAAGCCCCACATTGGGCTCTGTGCTAAACACGGAACTTGTTTGGGATTCTCTCTCCCTCTCTCTCTCTGGTCCTTCCCTGGCTTGTGCACCCACATGCATTTTCCTTCCCCCCACCCCCCCTCAAAATAAATAAATAAATAGATATTTAAAAAAATACCTGAGATGATTGCTAATTTCCCCACTGGCCATCATGCTGTCTGTGGGGGAAGCTGGTGAGTGGAGGGGCCCATGGAAGAGATGAAATTCACATTATTGGCTGCATAAGCCCACACTGGGGAAGAGAGTTTGGAATAAGACTAGAGGTGGGTGTTTCTGAGAATGACTCTGGGTGATTCCTTGTCTCTCTGTCTACACTAACATGGAAATCAAGAGCTTTTCAAATTTTCATTTTAATAGCTTTCATTTGGGGTGCCTGGATGGCTCAGTTAGTTAAGCATCCGACTTTGGCTCAGGTCATGATCTCATGGTTCGTAGGTTCGAGCCCCATGTCGGGCTCTGTGCTGACAGCTAGCTCAGAGCCTGGAGCCTGTCTTCAGATTCTGGGCCTTCCTCTCTCTCTGACCCTTCCCTGCTCATGTTGTCTGCCTCTCTCTAAAAAGTAAATGAAACATTAAAAAAAAAAAGAACTAAAGTAATCTTTAAAAGAAAAAAGCTTTCATTTAGTTAGAAGTTACTGTGCTCCAGATGTTATGCCAAGTATTTTATAGACAGAATGTTATTTCATTCTCCTGACTCCCAGGGGTTGAAATCATCACTGTAGTATTTTATGGAGGAGAAAACTGAGGCTGAGAAAAATTCACTAAAGGCTACAAACACCAGGATGAGCCAAGACCAGCACTGGAAACAGGCCTAAGTAATGGTTCCAAGACCATAATTCATTTATCAAATGTTTACTGAGCAGTACTATGTGCCATGTTGTTTTCTAGTTGCAAAGTATATATTACAGATGAAAGTCAAAGTCCTTGTGGGACTTGGGTTCTGTCTAGAGGAGACAAACCATAAATAACGAACCTAAACATTGAGTAAATTATGTGATCTGTTAGAAAGTGATGGTGTTATGGGAAAAAAATAGGGTAGTGCAAAATAGTGGAGGGTAGTTTGGAGGTGACTGTGGAAGACAGGGCGGGGGTCTCTGTGATACAGGTTGGCAATTTTAAATATGGTGATCGAAAGAGGCCTCACTGACAAAGCCACATTTGAGGAAAGAAAGAAAACTTCAAAAAGCTCTAAATTATATCATGTTCATTCTGTGCCCGCCCCCACGCCCCTAAAATGAGTGGATGGATGACTGAGTGAAGTACCACTGATTAGCACCTGCTATGTCTCAGGTGCTGTGCTAAGTGCTTTTTCCACAACTTCTCATCAAGTCCTTACAATGACCCTGTTATAATGATATCATCTCTATTTTTCTGATGAGAAAAGTGAGACCCAGAAAGGATAAAAAATACTGTTCACAATTATTTAGTTAATGAGTAATTTCAACTCAGCCCTCCAACTATACAGCCCATGCTCTTCTGACTACCAGGATGCTGATGAAGAGTATGGGGTAGCGGGGGGCTACACGCATGGAGATACAACATGGACCCCACCACTGACTTGAAAAAGCCATCCTACATCACGTCCCACAAGGGCAGGGTGGCTGTGAGGCTGGGTGCCCCCCTGGTGAGCCAAGTGTGCAGAGTGTAGACAGCAGAGCTGGCCTATGTTGTTCCCTACACGGCACATCTCCCACATAGGTCCTCTTTTTGCCTACCTGCTTTGAAATCTATTTCTTCAGTAGTTAGAGCAGATAGATGTAAAGAAGCAGTTCTCGACGAACTATAGCATTTGCCAATATCAGAAAGCTTATGGTTTCTGGAAGCTTCTCAGAAGGGCTGCTCTTTGTCTGAGGACCAGAGGCTAAGGCCCTTCTAGGGTGCTTTTGAAGAAAGCTTTCATAAACTTGCTGGGGTCTTGTTCTTGACAAGTATGGCTCTCATGAAGGATCTCCTCCAAGTCTGGGGCCTCATTTCCATATACTACAGTTTCTCTTTCTCAAGGAGGTTAGGAGCTCCATTAAGAGGACTTTATTTGCAGAATGCAGGTCTACCCAGCCTACAATGTATTCTGTCTCCCTCCAGCGTCATGAGGCTAGCAAGCCAGTCATGCCACATGACATCCATCTGGAAGCATGCAAGCAAAAGTGGTGGGTTGCTAAGTGACTATGGTCACTCAACAATGGGCCTACCAAGACAATGAGGCATGCACGTGAAGTGAGTGGTATGTGAGTGCTTTGCACGTTAGAAATGTCACAGAATATACTTTGGAGACAATAAGGAAGAGGAGAAGGATATTAGAATTCTCTTGGGGAAGCCCGTACTTTCACAGCCTATGTCGATCCTTTGACTGCAAGCCGACCCAAAAGCACAGATTCTGTCCTTTGCACCCACTGTATCTACATATATTGAATATTTATATACATAACAATGACAACTAGTATTAACCCATTTTTATGTTTTGAAGCATGGATTCATGGGCATTTATGTTCTCCATCTCATTTAAGTGATAAAACAACCCAGTTAATGGGACGTGGTGATTTAAATACTTTTTTTTTTTTTTTTTTTTTTTTTTTTTACAAATGAAGAAAATGAGGCCATAGAAGTTCAATGAATTTCCAAAGTCAGAGCTGGTGAATGATGGAAGTATCATGTGGGGCCCTCAGTCACATCTCCATGTTTCTTCCCCGACAAGGAAAGGCTGTTAGGTACCAGATTCATCTGCAGCAAGAACAGTATGCTCACACTCTACTTGTCTTTCTCTTCTTCTTGAGTCTCTGTTTATACAGGGTCTCTATTCTTTCATCCCTTCCCTTCCTGTCTCTCTCCCTCCACCTGCCTCCCTTCCTCCCTTCTCTCTTTTTCTATGTCTCAACTTGGGTTTAAGTTTACACCAGGGTTAAATGAACAGAAAAGCTCCATTACCAGGTAGTCTCACCTACAACATGCTCCTGTGACAGAGACCCCAAGAGGGACATTGTAATGAGACCTTTGTACATTACTCTGGAGCTCTGAGGTGGCCACATGCCCTTGTGACTCACAGGAGACAAACTTCTCATTAGAAGCAACATCGATGATGGCATCCCATAACAGTGTGGATTCGAACAGAGGGAGAGAAGATCCAGGTTACCTAGAGTCAAGGCCAAAGCCCTAGCCTCTCAGGGACCTTCCTCATGACTCCTTTACATCATGACACTTTGTCTCCCCACCTGAGTGAGGAAGGGAGGACGTGAGGACCATAAGAACTGCGTCTGCAGTTAGCACCGCCTCCTTGGTTCACAGTGGTGTCAGGCATTGGGTAAGCCCTCACAAATATGTGGGGAGTAAATAAATGAATGAATAATGAAGGAATGATGCAATAACAATATGTCTTTCTTTCAGGACCACTTGCCTTTTGAAAGAAGATTTTAATCAAGGATGCCTCTTGAGCCCATTAGAATTTTCACATGGAAGGAGTTCCAGCAGGGAGGCCCATCTTGGAGTGAGTGTGATGAGAAGTGCATCTTTCCAGCATCTCTCAGATGGTTCCTAACAGATGCCTTCATGTGAAATCAGTCTCATCATCAAAACTAAGAGTAGTTGGACCTCAATGAACAGGGACTTTGAGGAAGCGGGGGTGAGCTGGGGCGTGGGTGGGGAAGGCAACTGGGTCTAACTTCATTCCACCCAGATGTCCTTTCTGTGAGCCTCTGATTATTCTATCCTGAATCTGAAGGAAACGTGTAGAGGTCTTGAGTCACAACCTAGAAGGCCAAATTCTTATGAGACAATAAAAATCTGAACCAAATGCTGGCCCTGCTGGGCCCGTCTGTTATTGGAATTAAGTTCCACTTTTCATTTCATTCAAACTGAAGAAACTTTCTGGCAGGGTGTCAGGTTTCAAACAGAAATGTCAGCCAAGGGCTCGTGAGGCCAAGATCCGAGCGAACTTGAATCAATTTATGCTTTGGGTAAAGCTTCATATGGAATTTAGTGGTCTGCTGGGTCCATTTGTTAAATGTTCTTCATTTGCATGTCCTGGACTAAAACGTTGCAAGGAGCAGTGTATAAAATCAGCATCAGAAGCCAGAGTAACCTCTTTTACCCAAAGTGAGGGTACACTGTAGATGACCGTGAAGGGCATACTAGAGTGATTTTCTTTCCCAATATGAGAACAGAAAAGAACTTGAAACTGTTCTAAGCTTGATTGAAATCCTGATCTAATATAGTCAAAACTAACCCTACTCCTAATAATGATAATAACCTTTACTGAATGTTTATTAATTGCCAGCTTCTGTACTATGCACCTAACATTTATTGGTCCATTAATCCTTTTGATGATTCTACAAAGTGAATTTTTTACTTGCTCTATTTGATAGAAAATGAAACAGAGGAACAGAGGTTTAGAAATGTGCCCAGCTTGCCAGCCAGCAAAGATCAGGATTGAAAGCTGGACAGTTTGTCTCAAGAACCTCCACCCTTAATGTTGGTCAGGGACTGGCATGGTAATGAATCCCATAGGCAGAACTATAAATAAGATGCTTACTGCAGGTTTAGATAGAATCTCATATACCATACAGCATTTTTAGAACCCCATTTTGGTGGCAGAGATAGGCAAGCCACACAGTAGAACTGCATTTCTTCCTCAAGTTGGTAGTATACAGAGAAAGCACTAGGATTAACTGAAAAATCCAGTCTTTAAACACTTTTGCTATGTACCAATACACTGGAAAGATCAGGATTCCCTTTGTTCCCGGGGAAGTTGAAGAAATGTTTAAATCACTTCTTTGCACTCTTAGCACTGGATGAAGATACAACCAGGGACTGTCTAGGGTCCCTGTGGCTCTGAAGATCAGAGTAAAGAGTAACATGGCCATAAGGAGATGCCCTGAAGGGGGACTGGTAAGTCTTCCCCACCTACTAAATGACTCACAATTTTACACTTTGCAGCAGGCTTGAATCAAACTCAAATCTCATCAGCAAATATATAAAAAAATGCTCAACTTCAGTGATATGAATGAAAATGCAAATTAAATTCTATTTTTCAAATATCATTTCAGCAAACATTTCTATGTTTGATAATATCAATCATAGCAATGGTGAGCAGAAACAGGTCCTTTCTCCTGATGAAAATGTGAGTTGCAACAGCCATCTTGGAAAGCATTTTGGAAGTATTAAAAATGTATACCACCTGTGACCTAGCAATTCTCTTTTATACATATCCGTAAGAATGTTCATTGCATTATCATTTGTGGTATCACAAAGTTAAAGATAGCTGAATGTAATGCATCCAAACCACAGAATATTACACGGCTCATAGAAAGACAGATATTCATGTACTGACAATAAAAAATGCTTAAGACATACTGTTAACATGAAAAATCCAACAGCATGATATTATCCAATGATTCTCTCTCTGTCTCTGTCTCTGTCTGTCTCTCTCTCTCTCTCTCTCTCTCTCTCACACACACACACACACACACACACACACACACACACACACACACACACACACAATGTAGAGAAGAAAGGAATGGAGAAACAGACACCAAGCTCAGAGACTAGATTACCCCTGGGCCCCAGGAATAGAGAGGAAGAGAGAGCAGAGGTCTCAGGTTATTGTCATCATTCATTCATTCAACAAGTATTGTCTAGTGCCTTCTGTGTTCAGCACTGATGCCACTTTGTGATAAACAAAACACAAAAATCCTTGCAGCCATGATACCTACATCCTGGCATCACTGTTTTGTTGTGCTTATACAACAAGAACCTACTTATGTAATACTTGTGCAATTACAAATAAATAAAAACAAAAGCAAATTTAAAAGCACATTTTTTCCATTAGCAAAATTTCAAGTGACTATTTTGGCTTTTGGGAGCCTTTTCAACATGTTCCAACCATAAAAATGTATTGGTGACTGCCATGTGGCTAATATAATTCCTCAATGGTCCCCCTTGGATGGATGGCACAGATGGGGTGCAGTGACAATCTCTCATGGCACAAAGATATGCACAAAGCTGGTCCAATCCTTCATTAACACTTTTGGGAGCATGATTAGACACAAAGTATTAGCAAAACCCAATTTGATTATACATATATTCACCAAAAGACACGTACAGGATGGTCTCAGCACCACTATCCATAATAACCCCAAACTGGAAACTAACTACATGTCTATCAAGAGTTGAGAAAATGAACAGTGTACTATATCCACACAAAAATATTATACAAAAATGAAAATGTATGCATTCTAACTGCATGGAACAATGTGGAAGAATCTTACCAATCATGTTGAATGAACATATCCTAGGAGAAGAATAAAACACCACATAATTCCATTTATTTATATGACATTCAGTCACAGGCAAAACAACACATGATACCAGAAAACAAGACAGTGGTTATCCTTGGGAGGGAGTAGTAGCCAGGGCGCATTATGGAGACTCTGGCATGTGCTAGAGCTGTTCAAATTCTTGCTCTGGGTGCTGGTTATTGGGTATGCATCATTTATGAAATATTTAAAACTGAGTTTTGCAGTTATAATCTGTGACTTTTTCATAAGTATATTCTATATCCATCAATAGATTACAAAAAACAGGGTGTGCCTGGGTGGCTCAGTCGGTTGAGTGTCTGACTTCAGCTTAGGCCATGATCTAATGGTTCATGGGTTTGAGCCTCATGTCTGATTCTGAGCTGACAGCTCAGAGCCTGGAGCCTGCTTCAGATTTTGTGTCTCGCTCTCTCTCTCTGCCCCTCCCCTGCTTGTGTTATGTCTCTCTCAAAAATAAACATTAAAAAAATTTAATACTTACAAAAAACAAACAAAATTAAAACCTTAAACCCTAAAATCCAAGCTGTTTCTTGGATCTCATCTTGGGCAAGTCACATGCCTTCTCTGGGCTTCAGTTTTAGCATCTATAAAATGGAAGAAGAATTTGCTACCTGATCTGTAAAGGCCCTTCCAAATGCATAGTTCTGTGTATTACTTCTTTGATTCCTATACTCAATTTCTGAAGCAAAAGGAAAAAAAGAGAGAAAGTAAGCCTTGGGTCATTTGCTGTTAGAATTTGTAGAAGGCTCACCAAGTCATATGCATCCCATTTTCAAGGCATTTGTTGTAAATTAAAGACACAATTAATGAACAAGAGTGATTCTATCTTCCAGGAAAATGCACGGAGCTCATTCTTTCCCAAAGTATTCATGGGATAAGTGTGAGTATGCCAAATACTGCTTGTGCCAAGCCTCTTCCTATCATGCCAGTTCACAGAGCCTGCGATGGGGGAGTCAGCAGTTGCAGAGGTGGGGTCGTTCCTGGTAGGAAGGAGGTAGCTACCATGCTCATAACCTACCGCTGTTTGAATAGGCACTTCCTCTATGAGGGGAGTCGGTTCGTAATTTTCCTCTTACCGCTACTGGAAGTCCTTGAATGGCAACATCACAGCTTGTACCCATTCACAACAGGAAAGTGTGACATCCGCAGACACTCTTGGCACGAGAGGAGGAAAACTCCGGTCCTGTGGGTCCTGTGTGTCAGCTTCTATATTAGAACCAGAAAAGTAATTTCTCTAGGGTAGACCATGCTGTAATCTTCACACAAAATGTTGGGCTCTAGGCAGTGAGCCTCTTCCTAGTTGTAGCCAAGTCTCACTGGCATTTGTAAGGCAGGACCCCCTAAGTACTCAAACAGATTCCCTGTGTTAACTCTAACCCTAAGGAAAGATGACTTGGAAGCAGGAAACTTCTAGTAAGTGCATTCATTGTAGAGATGTTATCCTGTCTAGGAGGGGGGGGGTCTCAAATGAAGGGTGGGTTCTCACAAGAATGCTGAAGTTAGCAGCTGAAAATAGGCAAGCACAAAATATGATTGGGGGCTTAAGGCATCTAGATCAGCTCTTCTCAAATGGTCACAGGTGAAAAACCAGTTTTGTTTCCTTTAATTTTGTTTGGTTAATTATTTCTAATCATTATTTCATTATTTGTAATCTAACCTAGTCAATACAATTTTTAATATAATAGAAATGAATGATTAAAAATGGAGTAAGGAAACGGGAAATATAGAAGGCCTAAGTTCTGATTACGAGTCTCAACAGACGTTATTCTGTCAAGTAGCTGGAAAGGTTCATAAATGCTTCTTCTTGATCTGGGTGATGGTCAGATAAATGTGTTTAGCTTATGAGAATTGAGCTGCATGCAATGTCTCCACCTATTCTCTGTTAATCCATGGCAGTCTGTGGATCTCTGGAGCATGGCTCACTGGATGCTTTCTTACTCCTCCAAGAGCATTCTTCTTTGGGAATAAAGAGAATTAACACAATGTCTAAAGTAGGGAAAAGAATGTGATAACAGAGGCAACTCAAAAGGACGGATGAACAGGTAAGAAAGTAAATTTCTCTCAGAAAGCAAGATTTTAATGATGAAGCAATTTTGGGTGATGGTGAGAGAAACCTGTTGCTGTCATAAAAGAGGACCAAAGAGCATCAGTAAACAACCAGATTAATTCTGTAGAAGGACGTACAGAGATCATTGCTTATTGTGTTGGATCAATCCAGGTGCTAATCAACAAATATGCACCACGTGACATACTAAAGTTCTTGCACAAGTCAACCCTGGGACACTGGGCAGGTCAAGCATCACTTCTGTCTGCTCATTTCCTACTCAAAGATTGCAGATGGAAAATTGATGTTTAGAAAACCATTTTTCCTGTTTCACCAAAGGCCAGATATAGGAGCTCATGCTGATATCATCACAGGTAGTGATTCTTGAAAGCAAATTTAGAATGAGGGACAATATCAAAAATATTAGGAGAGTAAACTGTAAAACTATTTAAAGTCACAGGGGTTATTTCTCACGGAAGCAAGCCAACACTTCTCATGTTGTTTTGGTATTTTGGAAAAGAGACTGACTTAAGTAGGTAAAACACGAGACTGAAGGAACTGAAGACTGTAGGAACAGGCATTTTAGTTTCTAGTCCAAGGCAGCTGTTGGGTGATATCACCCTGTGTGAGAACAGCCATGTGTGGAGGGAGTTAGCAGATGAAAAGCAAGTAAACTTGATATGGGGTATGTAAATGTGCTTTCTCTGTCTCTTTCAATTCTCCTTATAGACATACCTAAAAGTGAAGTTACATATGTAGATACTCATACAAAGCATAAAGGACAGAAGAAAGGGCCTGAGACATGGAAACCAGTGGAGGAAGATAAACATTTCATGATTCAGATCATGTTGCCTTCCCAATTCATAGAGTCTCTAAGGAAATAGCAATTCAACTCTCTGTTCAACTCTTAGCTTCCTTCCAAGGAATAAAGAGTTTGCTATGAGCAAAGGGAGTGCCAAAAAAATATATGCCAATTTGTGTCACACTAACAACATTCTTAAGGCTGAATGTGGAGTTCGTAAACTCTTGGCTATAGTGAGCACAGACAGCCTTGGGTTCTTCAGAAGAACTGTGGGAAATCTGAGAGGAGTTCAAATTAGACACCCACTGATCAGAAAATGTTCTGACATCAGAGTTTTATTTGCAACAAGTGGTGGGGTTAACTCTTCCATAACACCTGAGGTGAACTCGGAAAAACGGAATCCCTGAAACCACGTTTGGAAATGATTTCACTGGCGATAAACAGAGAGAGACAGCAACTGCTGGAGGGAGGACGGACAGCAAGCAAACCAAAGTGAGACTCTGTAATCGAGATGACCTGTGGGGACAAATGGAAAAAGAACAGTCTAACTTGCCTGCCTCAGACAAAACAACCTTCAAAGGCTACCTTCCTCCTAGTTGGTGAGGATACAGTCACTTAGAATAACTACCAGTGCATGATACATATTTAAAACTCCTTTCTGGGTTTATAATTTTCATAGAGGCAGCTTCCTGCAAACTCCAGTAATGAATGTAAGATGATGCTCCTTTGGGGGGTTGTAAAGACAATCTAAGAACAAGTCATTTCAGAGTAACAAACTTCGCAGCCGGAGATCAGGAGATCATTTCCATTGCATAATGTGCTTATCCTTGAAGCTTTCATTGTTGCACTCTTACCCCTGTGGGTCATTATTTTACTTACCTCATCAGGGAAATCATTGTTTAAAAACCGAATATAAACGTTGGAATAGTTTTCTACTTATCTTTTCCAGGATAATAGCTTCCCTCCCCCATTTCCCGCCACAGAAGGGTTAGGCCCATGTGGGAGATGAATTGCTCCAAGACTCTGACAGTCCCAGAGAGAGGGATGAGAGTAAAAATAACTAGCTGATTACCAATAGGGAGCAAATTGGCCACTTGAGAATATTCAGTGGCCAGAATGACAAATGAGACAATGAAAATCCTCATCAAGAGACTAGACTTTCTGATTAGTCCAAGTGCTGATGACCACTTTTCATGCTACTCCCTCCCTGCTGGGTGATGATTTACATCTGATTGGACATCATCTTGTATTTGGGGCAGTAATTTCTAAAAGGGTGTTTGGAAGACTTTGAGGTACTTAATTATAACCAGGAGACATTTGGGGGCTGAGCCGAGAAATGGAAGATGCTCTGTCTTTGGCTGTGGAATGTTCATTTATAGAAGGAGCCCATGTCTGGTTGGTTTGGTCTGGCTTTTCATTCCATCACTCCATAAGGCAGCCTTCCAAGGTTTTCTGGACTCTAGAAGAAAATAAAAATGGGAGTATTCTTGGCTAAGGGATCCACATGCAAGGCAGAGTCAAGAATTTCAATATGTGGATAGACTGGGCTTTCTTTTAATAGTCAACTACTAAAAATAGAAATAGTTTGGGAATCCTTTGAAGAGAGGCCATTTCTATAGCCCTGATTTGAAAAAATTCATCAAATGAGAAAGGGTATTACAGAGTGAACCATAGACATGCTAGCTGTTCTCAAAAGGCTTCAATATATCAAGGGTGCTAAGTCACAGATGCAGAAAGAGATAAAACATGACCATCAACCATTAGCCCCCAACTGGATAGAGCCATATGAGCTTTAAAATCAAGAGGAAAAAGAGGGGGGTTTGAAGGTAGGTAATCAGAATAGGATTCATGGATAAATGTGATATGACCCAGGCTTTGAAAAAGGAATAAAACTACAGTAAATTTCTAGGTGAGAATTGCTTGAATGAACAATCATACTAGTGTTTGTTTGTTTTAATGATTTGGGATGGAGTGAACTGAATGGTTTGTCTTGAGCAAAGGGGTCTAGAAAGGTGAGTTTGAACATAAGTTTCCCATGTATGCATGGGAAGGGAATTATGTCTGAAAAGCCTGGAAGAACATTAAAAGTTCTGAGTAGAGTTAGAACTCTGTTGGATATGTGTTATCTTCATTTAATGAAAAGAAACCAAAACAATGTTCTCTGGAACTTCACCAACAGGTATGACCAACAGATAAGACTGCCATTTTGATTCTTCTTTGGTTTTCACACTAGTGCTATGGAAGAGACGAATGAAAAACACAGTGCCCAGCATATAGAAAAACTCAACAAATGCTGCTAATCAGATGAATGAAGCTGAAGTTATTTAGAATCAGAGTACTGCTATTTGGTAGAACAGCTGAGAAACATCTGAGGTTACCTTAGACCTCTCAAAAGGTAGCAATAAATAATTTGAAAAAAATAAATTAGGACTTATGTGAACTTGAGCATTTAAGTTCCCTTCTTGTGTCTGTATTTCCTCGCATGAAAAGACAAGGTTTATGAATGGGTTCTAATTGCAGAAAGTTTTTTGTGTGAATATTTTGGGAGACAGATGTCATTCCCAGCCTATGCTGGAGGCTTAGAGGAGCTTATATCCAAAACAAGGCTAAGAACCAGTGGACTATGTTTCTTTTAAACTAAAAGAGGCTGTGATTCTGAGTTCAAGGAAGATTTACTTCCTGCAAGGACAACTGGAACATCTGATACCATAGCTTTGGCAATTTTATCATCTTGCAGGAAGCTTGTTTCTGATTGGTTTGACCAAAATAAAGAGGAAAGGACTTTATTCCTGTTGACCCAGCTTTAGATTCCCCAGCAATTTAAGGAGTATTAATGATCTTATCAGCCATGCTGGGAGATAAGTGATCATCAAAAGAGATGAATCATTGAAAGGCATTTGCTCCCATCAGAACATGACACTGGCAACGTGTAACCTCTGACACACCCTTTTTAGTAGAATTTTTTTTCTATATCTACTTCCTTTTTTTTTTTTTACAGTGGCTTCTGTCATAAGGTTATTGGAAAGAATAACTAGTTAATGATGGGAAAAAAGTCATTGGGAAGATTATATACTTTTACACTCAAGGCTATTGTTCAAAAACAATATGCAATAATATTTTTGTTGAATGGACACACTTAAAGTCACTCTGATTTGGGGATTTGTCCAGACAAATATGATGCTGACTAGTTGAAGCATAAGCAGTTAAAGAAAATGTTATTTTTCCCCAGAAGCTATCATCAGTGTAAAACTTTAGCATGGAAAGCTACCTCTGGCAATTTATAATGAGGCAAGATTCTTATTAATGATTTTTGGCTTAATATATTAATGAACAGAGATCTGAGGCATAAAGGACTTACAATGTAATAAGGAAAACTCAAGAAAAGATTAGGCTCTATTCAAAATAAATTGTGTTTTTAGATTGATTTTCATAAATTCAACCCTTTTCCTTTATTTATACCAAAAAGTAATGCAATGTGAAAAGCTGATTGCTATCACTGAAAAAAAAAGGATGGATATCATATTTTAATATAATATTAATAAGCTGCAAATGCCAACTTACAAGAAGAACCCATATGTAGGCAAGAACAGAAATTCTTGGAGAGAAAATTTTCTCCAAATAAATGTTATGAAACTTACTTTCTCTTTTTGAATAGCAATTTTCAGGTTTAATTGAGAAGCTTATTAGAAAAAGCATCATTGAAAAAAAGCTAAAATCGTGATATTTTGAACAATGACAATAATATTTATTATGATTACCTTTTCTTTCTGTTCTTCCTCCCTCTCAATTTCTTCTACTCTAATAATGATGTTCCTTACTCTTCATTAGACAATCTGGACTGGGGAGAGACAATTTCCTCTAAGAAAGTGTGTTAAAAACTTTTGTTTACTTCACCAACAGAGTTCTCTGGATGAAACTTTCAATAATAAGTCAAGATCACTGTTTGCCACCTTAACTATTCTAGACTTGTCCTTATTTGAATATTTTATCCCTTTGTCATGAAAGCAGAAACTTCTACTCCATCAGTTTTCTTTCTTCCACTGACAATAGTTTTTTATTAAAAGTACCTAGCATCCAAATCTATTTTCCACTGCATTGTTACTTTTTTCCAGTTGCCCAGAAATGAATTTACGGGTTAACTCCAGCCTGGAGCAATGCTATAGGTTATAAGTAACAAAATGTTTAGCTCAATCTCCTGTAGTATCAGCAATAGGAAGTGCTGATAAAAACCTAAGTAGAGCTGAAAAATGACCCAAATTGCTTTGGGCTTTATGGTATTACTCCAGTGGGGGTCCTGTGTTTTTCCACAGTACCTAATCTATTCCCACAACATTGTTTCTAAGTTCTAAGAAGAGGTAGCTCAGTGTGTGTGTATGGTGATAGTGATTTGTTATTCTAAAAATTACTGTATATAATAGTATTTTTTACAAAACACACTGACCTGATTCTTCTATGGTCAACCGTAGGTTAACACTAGGGACAGATTTTCATCACAGCAAACACCAAGGGGGAAACATGCAGACAGTTACAAAGGATATAAACTAAGCTCATCTCTGTTGAGCTCTAATTGACTGCCTAAGGATGAGAGGATCTGACTATAAATGATTTACCCAAATAAAAAACCACACAAGGGCATTTACTAAATGCCCTTAGCCATTTAGTTTATGGCATGTTTAAAAGCTAACAAGCACTTTAATTTTCTAGTAGTATGGAATCACTGGCATTTTCATGTCAAGACTATGACTGTACTTTAGTTCTACAATAGATGTTAATGAAACCAGTTTTACGGTTGGAATCTCCACTGGAAAAAGTAATTTTGTGGTGTTTCTTCCTCAGCATCTGAAATACAGCATGGCGTTTTCACTGAACATCTTTCTATTTGTGGAGGTTAAGTTCGCAATGCAGAGGCATTACATTTTGAAGGTTTCATGGTGTCCTCAAGAGGTTAGGGAGAGTGACTGTGCTTTTCAAACTAATGTGATGGGCTTCTAAAATACACACAAAGCTCTAAGGGATTCTGTGTTCCTCATTCATTCTTTATGATTATATCTCTCTTAGAGTATTGTTTGCTTTATTTCAGAGCAGAGAAAACTAGGATTCACAAAAGTTAATCAGTTATCCACAATGACACAGCTAATATAAGTCAACCCAAATGAATGCCATTGATTTAACATGTTGAGAAATTTGTGCTAGGCTCCCAAACAGGCTGTACCCTGCAAGTCTACCTTGAAGGCTCTCAAAACAAGTAAAGACTTAACTGAATACCAGAGAAGAGGGAAAAGTGAGACACTACACCTATACTGTTGAGGGGGGTGTGTGTGTGTGTGTGTGTGTGTGTGTGTGTGTGTGCGTGTGGTTTTTAGTTTCAGCTCTATTAATTATGTTTCTCGGACTTAGGGGAAGTCACTATTCATGCCTTTCTCTTCCTTGTTAAACTGAGGTGGACGAAAGAGTGAATGGATCAGTTCAACTGCATGCAACCTTAGAGCTGATGTAGAATGATTCTAGTGCGTGTGTTTATACCATAGCATGATATGTAAAAACCTAGAAAATACTGTAGCTTGAAGGTCTCCTTTTCAAGTTACTTGCCTTTTCTCCTACCTCTCAATTTGAGAACTCCCAATGTTCTACTCTAACCCCTCAGTTCTTCTCTAACAGTGCTTTTTCCTTGGGTGGTCTCAACCTTTTCTAGCTCTTGTTTTGAAGTCTATATTGTCTGATATGAACATATCCACTTCACCTCCTTATAGTTGTATTTTCATGATATGTCTTTTTATAAACTTGTACTTTCAAATATATATATGTGTGTATATATATGTATATATATGTAATCTTTGAATCTAAATCATCTCCTGTAGATAGCATATAGCTGGATTTTGTTTCTTTTTCTAGGGAGCATGGGGGAGAGGGGACAATGGGTGATGGGCATTAAGGAGGGCACTTGTTTGAGCACTGGGTATTGTATGTGACTAACCATGGGAATCTACTCCCAAAACCAAGAGCACACTAACACTGTATGTTAGCCAACTTGACAATAAATTATATTTTAAAAATAAAATAAAATATAATCTAATAGTCTCCGCTTTGGGACTGGACTGTTTAAGCATGCATATTACATGGTATTACTGATATGGTTGGATTTACATCTGTCTGCTTGGTTTTCGATTTTCTGTGTCTTAAATCTCTTTGCTCCTCTGTTTCTCTTTTACTGTCTTCCTTTGTATTTAATGGATATTTCTTAGTGTAACATTTTGATTTCACTCATGATATTTCATTATATTAAAATATTTTCTTAGTGGCTACTCTAGAGCTTATGATATACATCTCAGCTTATCAAAATCTACTTCATATTTTTAGTAGCTAAATTCCGGTGAAAATTGAAACTTGACTTCTCTGAAGCACTGTTCCTTTTATAATATGATTTTTCTACACATTTGATCTAAATATGTTACAAACCCAACAATACATTGTAACAATTATTACTTTATGTAATCTTGTTTATTTTACAGACTCTGGGAGAAGAAGAGCAAGTACCTAATTACAGAATTTACTATATTGATCTTCCTTATTATTGCTGATTCACTTCATTTCTTCCTATGGATTCAGTTATCATCTGGTATCATTTCCTTACCCCCCAAACAGATTTAATCCCAAGCACATCCTTTGTACTGTCGCGTTCAACTACAATCTATTTCTATACACTATAGGCCCCTCAGTACAATTATATACACTTTGTTTTATATATACATATATACTTTTTAAAATTGGTTAAAAGAAAAAAGGGGAAAATAATGCAATTACAGGTCTTTTTTGTTGTTTTTTTAAATTGGCGTGAAATTCACATAACATATAATTAACCATAGTAAATTATAGAATTTAGAGGCACTCAGTGCATTCACAATGTTGTGAAACCATTATCTTTTCTAGTTTTAAAGCCTTCCAATGCCCCCAGAAAAATATTCCTCATCCATGAAGTAATCACCTGCCATTTTCCTCTTTCCCCATCTCCTGGCAAACACCAATCTGCTTTCTGGCTTCTCTGGATCTATCTATTCTGGATGTTTCATATAAAAGGAATAATATGTTTCTAGCTTCTTTCCCTTAGCATAATGTTTTTGAGGTTCATCTATGTTGTAGAATTTATCAGTAATTCATTCCTTTTTTATGACTAAGTAATACTTCATTGTAAGTATATACCACAATTTGTTTATCCAGTTGCCTGCTGATGAACATTTAGGTTGTTTCCAGTTCCATCTTTTGGCTACAATGCAGAATGTTGCTATCAACTTTCATATACAAATTTCCATGCAGGCATGTTTTTATTTCTCTTAGATATATACCCAGAAGTAAATTGTTATGTCATATAGTAATTCTGTTTTTACTTTAAAAATTTTTTTTATTAATTTTTATTTATTTTTGATACAGAAAGAGACAGAGCATGAGAGGGGGAGGGGCAGAGAGAGAGGGAGACACAGAAGCAGGCTCCAGGCTCTGAGCTGTCAGCACAGAGCCCAATGAGGGGCTCGAACCCACGAACGTGAGATCATGACCTGAGCCCAAGTCGGAGGCTTAACTTCCTGAGCCGCCCAGGTGCCCCTGTTTTTACTTTTTGAAGAACTACCAAATTATACTCATACTGGCTTCATCATTTTATATTCCTACCAACAGTATACAAGTGTTTCTATTTTTCCATATCCTAGTCAGTACTTACTATTCTTGGTCTACACACACACACACACACACACACACACACACACACACACACCCTTTTTAGTAGCATTCTTAATGAGTATGAGGTGGTATCTCATTGTGGTTTTATTTGCATTTTTTTAATGACAACGACATTGAACATCTTTTTGTGTGCTTTTGGTCACTGGAATATCTTCTTAAAGAAATGGCTTATCAAGCCCTTTGCATTAAAAAAAAAAAGGCTCTCTGTCCTTGTGTTTTTGAGTTGTAAAAAGACTTTATTTATTCTGAATAGTAAAGTGTCCCTTATCAAATATAGGATTTGCAAATATTTTCTCCATTCTCTAGATTGTCTTTTCACTTTCTTGACAATAGCATTTGATGTATGAAAGTATTTCATTTTTATGAAGTGAAATTCATTTATTTTTTTTCCCACTCATGCTTTTGGTATCAAATCTGGGAATCCACTGCCAAATTGAGGTCATGAAAATTTACCCTTATGCTTTATTCTATAATAACTTTATTATTTTAGTTCTTATATTTAGGATGTTGGTTGTTTATAGTTAATTTTTATAAATGGAGTGTGACACAAATCCAGCTTCATTCTTTCTCATACGTATATTCAGCTGTCCCAGCACCATTTGCTGAAGAAACTAATCTTATCCCATGAAATGATCCTGGTACTCTTGTTGAAAGTCAATTGGCTATAGACGTTTGGGTTTATTTCTGAATCCTCAATTTTTTTTCCGTTGTTCTGTATGTCTATCTTTGTGCTAGTACCGCACTGTTTTGATTACTGTAGCTTTGTAATAAGTTTTGAAAACAGGAAATGTGACTCTTCCACTGTTTTAGTTTTTCAAGATTGTTTAATCTGTTTGAGGCTCCTTGCAATTCCATATGGATTTGGGGAATGTCTTCCTATTTCTGCAAAAATGCCATTGGCATTCTGATAGGGATGCATTAACTTTGCAGGCTGGTTTGGAGAATATTGGCATTTTATCAACATTAAATCTTCTAATTCATGAACAGAGTTCTTTCCCATTTAATCAGATCTTTAAAAATTTCTTTCAGCAATGGTTTGTAGTTGTCAATGTACAAGACTTTTTCAAACTCCCTGGAGTACTCTTATGGATGCTATTATAAATAGAATTATTTTCTTTTCAGGTTGTCCATTTTTATATAGAAACATAACTGATTTTGATTATGTACTTACTACTTTTGCTGAACTTCTTTACTAGCTTTAGTATTTTTTGTATATGTGTATTCTTTGGGCTTTTTACTATATAGAATCATTTCATGGGCAAATAGCAAAAGTTTTACTGCTTCCTTTTTGATTTGGAAGCCTTTTTTTTTTTCTTGCCTAATTGCTTTGCCTAGGACTTCTGGTACAATGTACAATAGCAGTGGTGAAAGCCTGCATCCCTCTGTTGTTCCTAATCTTAGGAGGAATGTTCTCAGTCTTTCACCATTGACACTGATGCCAGCTGTGGATTTCTGGCAAATGCCCTCTATTGTATTTTAAAAGTTCCTTTATATTCTTAATTTATAAAAAAAATTCTTATCATGAAAGGATGTTGAATTCATCAAATGCTTTTTCTGAATTTACTTAAATGATTATGTGGTTTTATTCCAAAGTCTATAGCATATCACACCTATTAATTCTTTTATGTTAAAAAAAAACATGTTTGTTATGTTTGAATTCCTGGGATAAGTTCCATTTGGACCTAGTGTATAATCATTTTAGCCCATTGTTGTATGTGGTTTGTTAGCATTTTGTTGAGGTTATTTGCATCTATATTAAAAGGGATTACTGGGGCACCTGCATGGCTCAGTTGGTTAAGCCTCTGACTTCGGCTCAGGTCAGATCTCACGTTCGTGGGTTCGAGCCCCACGTCGGGCTCTGTGCTGACAGCTAGCTCAGAGCCTGGAGCCTGCTTCTGGTTCTGTGTCTCCCTCTCTCTCTGCCCCTCCCCTTCTCATGCTCTGTCTCTCTCTGTGTCAAAAATAAATAAAACAGTAAAAAAAAATAAAAGGGATTATTGGTCTATAGCTTTCTTTTCATGTGGTTATCTTTGTCTAGTTTTCTTATTAAAGCACTGCTAATGTCAGATTATGTTAGGTAGTATTCCTTCCTTTTCAAATTTTTGGTTAAGAAGGATTGGTGTTAATTCTTCTTTAAATGTTTGGTAAAATTCACCACTGGAGACTTCTTTTCCTGGACTTTTCTTTGTTGAAATATTACTTACTACTTATCCAAACTCTTTATTTGTTCTATGTTGTGACTGCAATTTCTTTCTTGAGTCAGTTTTGGCAATTTTAGGGATTTTTCCATTTCATATAGATTTTCCAATATATTTAATGGATTATAATTATTCATAGTACATAATACTTTTATTCCTATAAAGTAAGCAATAACAGCTCCACTTTCATGCCTTGTTTTATTAGCTCTTTGGGCCTTCTATATTTTCTTAGTACAGCTGAAATTTGCCTAATTTGTTGGTCTTTTCAAAGAACTACTGATTTCATTGAATACATTTTCTATTCTTTGTTTCATTTGTCTCTGCTCTAATCTTTATTGTTTCCTTCTTTCTATGACCTTTTGGTTTAGTTTGCTCTTCTTTTTCTAGTTCCTTATGGTGTTAAGTTAGCTTGTTCATTTGAGATCTTTATTTTTAATGAAGACATATATGGATCTAAATTTTTAGAAATGGAGTATTGAAGTCTCCATCATTGTGGAGAGAGTGTCTATTTCTCCCCTCTATTTTGTCTATATTTGCTTTGCATATTTTGGGACTCTTATTTAGTATGTATATATTTATAATTGCTATATCTTCTGGATGAATTTACTCTTTTATCACTACATAATGTCTTTGTCACTTGTAACAATTTTTCACTTATATCTATTTTGTCTGGTATTAGTATAAAAACTTAGCTCTCTTTTGATTACTATTTGCATAGAATATGTTTTTCCATTCTTTTACTTTCAACATATTTGTGTATTTGGAACTAAAGTGAGTCTCTCTTAAATAGCATATATTTAACACATTTTTATTTTTATTTTTTTCATCATGATAAGTGCACTCTTTAATCCTCACTCCCTATATCTCCCTCTTCCCCCCACCAACCTCCCCTCTGGTAAACATCAGTTTGTCCTCTATAATTAAGAGTCTGTTTCTTGGTTTATCTTTTTTTCCCCCCGTTGCTTGTTTGTTTTTTTTTTTAACTCCACATATGCGTGAGATCATATGGTATTTGTCTTTCTCTGACTTATTTCGCTTGGTATTATATGCTCAAGCTCTATCTATCTTGTTACAAAGGGCAAAATTTCTTATGGCTGAATAACATTCCATTGTGAATCTATATATCACATCTTCTTTATCCATTTATCTATCAGTGGACACTTAGGCTGCTCCCATAGTTTGGCTATTGTAAATAAAGGTGCAATAAACATAGGGTGCACATATAAAACATTTTTTAAAAATCCATTTCTGTCAATCTCTGCCTTTTCATTGGTGAGTTTAATTGATTTACATTTAGAATTATTACTGATAATGAAGGACTTAGTTCCACCACTTTGCTATTTACTTTATATATGTCTTATATTGTTTTTGTTCCTCAGTTCCTCTAATACCATCTTCACTTGTGCTTGATTTTCTTTCTAGCATACCATTCTTTATTACTTCTTCATTCTCTTACCTGTATAATTCTTAGTTAGTTTCTTAGTGGTTACTATGGGGATTAGAGTCAAACCTTAAATATGTATCAGTCTAGTTTGAATTGATACCAACTTGGCTTCAATAGTATACATTAATTCTGGTCCTATTCAGTCTTCCAACTCATTTTTATTATTATTGTCACAAATTACATCTTTATATATTCAATGCCTATTAACACTATTTTTACATTACTGTTTACATTTACATTACTGTCTTATGCAGTTGTCTTTCAAATAATTCAGGAAACAAAAATGAAGGAAAAGCTCCAAATGCAATAATACTAGTTTTTATGCAATTACCTTTACTGTGGTAGAACTGTACTTCTAGATCTCTTCTTAGCATTCTTTTTTGGGGCAGGTATATATAAACTCCCTTGGTTAGTATCTTGGAATGTCTTAATTTCTCTTTTGTTTCTAAAGATAATTTTGTCAGACAACAATTCTTAGTTGACATTTTTTTTCTTTCACAATAAATATATCATCTCGCTGCCTTCTGGCCGTCATGGTTTCAGAGGAAAAATTGGCTGATAATCTTATTAGGGATCGCTTATATGTGATGAGTCACTTTTCTTGCTACTTTTATGATGTGTCTTTGCTTTTGACAGTTTGGTTAGAATGTTTGTTACTTTGATCTCTTTTAGTTTTTTCTCCATAGACTTGTATGAGATTCGTAGATGTATATAGATTGATTTATTTAAGCAAAATCAGGAAGCTTTCCATTGTTATTTCTTCAAATATGTTTTCTACCCCTTTCTTTCTCTTCTCCTTCTACTTGTTCTAGGACTTCCAAAAGGCATATGTTGGTGCCTTTTAATGGTATCTCATAGGTTCTTTAGGTGCTGTTCATTTTTCTTCATTATTTCTTCTTTCTGCTCTGCAGAATTGGTCATTTAAATTGTTTTATTTTCAAGTGTGCAGATTCTTTCTTCTGCCTATTGAAATCTGGTGTTGAACTTTTTGTTAATTTTTCATTTCAACTTTTGTAAATTTTTTGGCATTTCTACTTATTCCTTTTAGAATATTCTGTCCATGTATGTGGATGGCTCAGTCAGTTGAATGTCCAACTCTTTATTTTGGCTCAGGTCCAGGGTTGTGGGATCGAGCCCTGCACTGATTGGGCTTTGTGGTAAGTGTGGAGCCAGCTTGGGAGTCTTTCTCTCTCTCCCTCTCTCCCACTCATGCACACTTTCTCTCTCTCAAATAAAAATAATTTGTCTTCAATGATATTTTACTAATTGTGAATACATTTTTAAAAATTCCTTTAGGTCTTTGTCTATTGATTCCTTCAGCTCTTCACATATATTAACATAGCTAAAGTTTTGTCTGGTATGTCCAAGTTCTAGGCTTTCTCAGAGATATCTTATGTTGATTTGTTTCCCCCATGAATAGGCCACATATTTCTGATTCCTTGTATGCTTTGTAATTTTTTGTTGAGAACTGGACATTATTTATGTTTTTATGTGGTCCCTCTAGGATTTATATTCTCCTTTTCCCCCAGAGGTTGCTGATGTTGCTTGTAGAGGGATATACTCCTCTGTTTGTTTAGTGACTTCTCTAAACTATTTTGCAAGGACCATTTTTCCTGTCTTATGTGATCATTCACTATAGTCTGTATTCTGTTATCTCAGCAGTTGGCTAGTGGCCTGGTAGAGAATTCCTTCAATGCATGATCCATTAAAGAAAGAGAAATAAAAGGCATTCTACTCTTTTAATTACCCAACAAATGCTGCTCTTAAGCTGCTTCAGTCTACAAGGTCTGCAATAAAAGCCAACTCCTGCACTGCTCCCTCAGTAATCTGCAAGGTAGATCAACAGAAATAACCCTGATCCCTGGAAACCCAGGTGCTTATTATACAACCTGGCAGTTTCAAAGCACACCAGAAACATGGGCTGCCATCCCCACAGCTACCTGATGCAAGGCCAGGAAATGGAAGATGGTAGCCTCTCTGTGAAACGCAAAAATTCATTGACCAGTCTCTTACTTCATTAAGCAGTCTCCTAGATACTGCCAGAGTTTGACCAGACTCCAGATTTCCAAAATAGTTGATTCTGGTTATAAATACCTTCTTAAACATGTTTTTTTTTTCTTTTCCCAGTGGCAGGACTGGTTCCTGAAGTTTCCGACTCCATCATCTCCCATGACATCACTGTACATCGTCTTTTATAATTACCTTTATTGACACTCCATCTTTGTGTGTGTGTGTGTGTGTGTATGTATGTTGGTTCAAATTATTGGCTGATGTTACGACTTTTCAGCCCAAACAACTTCCATTAGCATTTCTTATAAGGCAGATGTGCCATCAACAAAATCTCACAGCTTTTGTTTATCTGGGAATGTATTTACTTTGCTTTCATCTTTAAAAGGGTTTTGCTGATTCCTGTTTGTCAGTTTTTTATCTCATCACTTTAGATACGCCATTCCATTGCCTTCTGGCCTACAGTGTTTGTAGTTAAAAGTTGGTTATCTTGGGGCACCTGGGTGGCTCAGCTGGTTAAGCATCCAACTTTGACTCAGGTCATTATATCACAGTTCATAGTCTCTGATATCCCTCTTATTTTTTGTCTTTGCCTTTTAGTCTGATTATTTCGGGGTCACAAATTAACTGGCATAAACCAATTATTGGATAAAGGTCATGCTTTATTCAATGCCATCCCAATCAAAATTGCACTGGCAGTCTTCTCAAAGCTAGAACAAACAATCCGAACGTTTATACTGAACCATAAAAGACCCTGAATAGCCAAAATAATATTGAATAACAAAACCAAAGCTGGAAGCATCGCAATCCCAGACATTTAGGCTCTACTACAAAGCTGTAATCATCAAGACAGTATGGTACCCACACAAAAAATAAACACATAGACCAATGGAACAGAATAGAGAACCCTGAATTGGACCCACAAATGTATGGTCAACTAATCTTTGACAAAGCAGGAAAAAGCACTGAATGGAAAAAAGACTGCCTCTTTAGCAGGTGGTGCTGGGAGAACTGGACAGCAACATGCAGAAGAATAAAACCAGAACACTTTCTTACATCATACACAAAAATAAATTCAAAATGGATGAAATACCTGAATGTAAGACAGAAAACCATCAAAACCCTAGAGGAGAAGGTAGACAACAACCTCTTTGACCTCAGCAACAGCAATTTCTTGCTTGACACATCTACGAAGGTAAGTAAACTAAAAGTAAAGATAAACTATTGGTATTTCATCAAGATTAAAAGTTTCTGCCCTGCAAAGGAAACAATCAAAAAAACTAAAAGCAACTGATGGAATGGGAAAAGATACTTGCAAATAATAAAGGGTTAGTATCCAAAATTTATAAAGAACTTACCAAACTCAACACCCAGAAAACAAATAATCCAGTGAAGAAATGGAAAAAAGACATGAACAGATACTTTTCCAAAGAAGACATCCAGATGGCCAACAAACATGAAAAGATGTTCACTGTCACTCGTTATCAGGGAAATACAAATCAAAACCATACTGAGATACTACCTCACACAGGTCAGAGTGGCTAAAATGAACAAATCAGGAAACTACAGATGCTGTGGAGAATGTGGAGAAACAGGACCCTCTTGCACTGTTAGTGGGAATGAAAACTGGTACAACCACCCTGGAAAATAGTGTGGAGGTTCCTCAAAAAAATTAAAAATAGAACTACCCTATGACCCAGCAATAGCACTGCTAGGAATTCACCCAAGGGATACAGGAGTGCTAATGCATAGGGGCACAAGTACCCCCAATGTTTATAGTAGTGCTTTCAACAATAGCCAAATTATGGAAAGAGCCTAAATGTCCATCAACTGATGAATGGATCAGGAAGATGTGGTTTATATATACAATGGAATACTACTTGGCAGTGAGAAAAAAATGAAATCATGTTATTTTGCAGCAACATGGATGGAACTGGAAGGTATTTTTCTAAGTGAAATAAGTCAGTCAGAGAAGTAGAGATATCATATGTTTTCACTCCTATATGGATCTTGAGAAACTTAAAGAAGACCATGGGGGTTAAGGGAAGGGGAAAAAACAGTTACAAACAGAGAGGCAGGGAGGCAAACCACAGGAGACTCTTAAATACAGAGAACAAACTAAGGGTGGACAGGTGGAGAGGGGGAATGGGTTATGGGCACTGAGGAGGGCACCTGTTGGGATGAGCACTGGGTGTTGTATGTATGCTAACGTACAATAAATTATATTTGAAAAAAAAAGTTGTGCTTAATCCTTGTTGGCAATTAGATTTTTGCCTTTAACATATGTGAGTAGCATTGAGGCTACTTCCACAGATAAAGAAGTTTACATTTCTGTACCCTGTTTATCCTGGGACTACCCCTTTCCATTCACTTCTGAAAGAGTGCAGAATTATACATACACACAGTCTTCCAGATTACCAGAGATATATGTGATTTTATTTTTAGCCTATCTTCTTAGAAGTTGCTCTTGGGTTCGAGTATTGCTCAGTGTTTAGTTAGAGGTTATCCTTAAGCCCCTATTGCCAGTGCTAGCTCTGTATTTATTTTATTTTTCTGTATGGAGTTTGGAAATATTTTCAAGTCTGCTCTATGTCCTGTTCTGATTACTGATTACTCTTGAATAGATACTACCTATTACTTGTGTACTGCCTATTCAATACCAAGGTTACTTATGTTGCCAGGAGAGCTCTTCTTGGTTGTCTATTTCTAAGGGGTTTGGTTGTTGTTGTTGTTAATCTTCTGATTGTTTTACATTTTACTCACTGCTACCAATATCATGGAGTTATTAGGATCTCATAATTACTCTCCATCAAGATTACCATTGTTTTCAACAACACGATAGGCACAGAATTCACCACGTTTTGTTCCAAATAAGGTCACTCCTCTCAGTCAGAAATGTAGTGGCCTGCCTCTCCACCCTAAAGTGAAACTCTATGCTACTGAACAAGGTTCCACATGGGGAGAGAGGTCCACTTCTCATGCAGGGACACCCCTGTTCTATGTTCTATGTCTATAATCAGGCACTGAGGAGGGATGGTGGCCCCTATTATTCTTGGCTTGACTCTCCTAACATGGGACTGCTACTCTACCTGATAACTGGATGACTAGAGTCCAATACTATTGGCCTGTCATATTTGGCATATAGCTTCTGTCCCACAAGTTGGGGCTAGGTGGAAACTCCAGTCCACTGTGAATACAGCTTGTGAAACATGGGGTTTGGGGGAGACAATGAAAAATGCTGGAAGACTGCCCTTTCAATGGTGATTCCATAAGATATAGCTGGGAAGCGGGTATCATGGCTCAAATATTATAGACTTTTACTATTCTTACTGAGATTTAGTACATTTATTTGAGTGAATATTTCTCCACTTACTATATGCCCCTAGGGCAATTTCTAGAGACTTTAAGGAGATTTATGTATTTATATTTTCATATACTTGTATATATTTATAATTGTATATATATAGAGAGAGAGAGAGAGAGAAAGAGAGAGAGAGAGAGAGAGAGGAAGATCAAGAGGGAGAGGGAGAGGGAGAGAAAATGTCTAGATAGATAAATTTTCTTCAATTACATAGTTACTTTGTTGGGGGAAAAAGTTTACTGTGTCTGTATTCCATCATTGCAGAAATTGGTCTCCATTCTGCCTCTTAAATATCATCTTTGAGCTAATGATGCCCATGTGCCTATCTCATATCCAGCCTTTCATATGGACACCAGAGTTACATATCTAGCAGACTATTTGTCATCAAATAGTTTGGTTTTTTTCTACCAAAAATGTTCTCTGCAGGTAGAGAACATTTCAGTAAATGAAACTACCATTGTCCTGGTTAATCAAGTAAAAGACTAAGCATCAGCCTGGATGCCTCCCTCTTACCAACTACATATAATCCCTTGGCAAGTCTCATTGGTTCTATCTGTCAAATATATCTAGAAACTGCTCACTTCTTTCCACTTCCATGCCTGCTATCTGAGTTTAAATCATCCTTCTCTCTCCTGATCTATTAGAATAGACTTCTAATGGACTCTGCCTTCATCCTTAGGTCCCCCAACCTCCAATCCATATCTTGAACACTTCCCAGAGTAACCATTTTACATATAATACAAATATCTGTCCCCTAGTGCACACTCTGCCCCACTGGCTTCAGTCTTCTTTCCCTCTCTTCCAACCTCACCTGGAGCACCTCCCTTTCTGTTACAGTCACACTGTCCTCCTTCACAGCATGCTTGCCTCTGTCTCGGTTCTCTCCTCCTCCTCCCTTTGCAAGACTGGCATTTTTCCTCTTTGTTTTCTTAAAGGTTTCCTCCTCTGAGAAGCTTTCTAGGTAGTTCTCCCCTATTATTCCCTCTTGGGTTGTCCATTCATTTCCTTTGCAGTTCTTGACAAATTTGGTAATTTAAAAAAATGGTTTATTGTCTGCTGTTCCCACGAGATGGTAAATTCCAGGACAGCATGAATGACAGTTGTTTTGTTTGTTGCTCTGTAATAAATACCTAATGCTGGGGTGCCTGGGTGGCTCAGTTGATTTAGCACTTGACTCTTGATTTTGGCTCAGGTTTGGTTTGGCTTATGGTTCATGAGATAGAGCCCTATGTGGGGCTCCACACTGACACACAGAACCTGCTCGGGATTCTACCTTTCCCTCTCTCTCTGCCCTTCCCCCATTCTCACAGACTCTCTTTCTCTCAAAATAAATAAATAAATATTAAAAAAATATATATATACTACAATTATTAAGAGCTCCTACTGACCAACCATTGAATATGTGCCAGGAATGGTTCTAAGATACATATACATATATATACACACATACACAAATATACATACACATATTTACACACATACGTGTATATACATTCCTACACATATACACACATACACAAACACACTCATTTAATCCGCACACCAACCCTACGAAATAATTGTATTGTTTTCACTCTACAGATGATTAAACAAAAGCACAGACACGTTAAGTGACTTGCCTACCATTACACAGGGAGGGAACAGCCTAACCAGAGTCTGTTCCAGCTATTCCAGAGTCTATGCCCTTAAACATTTCAGCCCTTTTTCAGTGCAGTACCAGGAACAAAGTAGGTGTTTGGTTAATATTTGTAGAATCAATGAACAAGGAGATGGGCAAAATGATTTTCTCATCCCCTAGAACAGTGCTCTCTGACACAGCTTTTTGAGATGATGTAAATGTTCTACATCTGTGTTGGCTTATACAGGAGTCAATACTTATATGTGGCAGCTGACCACTTAAAATGTGGTTAGTGTGACTCAAGAACTAAATTTTTAACTTTATTTAATTCTAACTAGTCTAAATTTAATAGCCACATATGACTACTGACTACCACATTAGACATTACAGTCTATGATTTTATGAGGTGGTATCACTGTTGATGCACTAAGGTTTATATAGCCTTGATGAATTTAACTCCAGAACAGAAGACAAAATTCCCTTTGCCTTTCTTTTTTCCCTAGTGACTTCCACCCCCAGGTTTTCAAACATGCTTCATCCTCCTGCTTTACTTCATTCCAGCCCGTAGAATCAAGCCTCCGTCTTCATGTGCAGCTCCTGCAAAGCCATTTTCCCCATGCCCTCAACAGTTCTCTAAAGTCCTTCAAAAGCATTTAGTCAACAAACATCTAGTGCCTACTTAGATGGAGCACTGGCCCAGGTGTTGGGAAGGGTGGAGGGAGAAAAAGCCACAAAGACGATGAAACAGGGTCCCTATCTCATAGTGAAGAGGAGTTGGTTAGACTAGTAAACTCGCATACAGGAAGGTCTCAGTAAAGGGTGTAGAATATGTGGGGGGCCGGGGGTAGGCTGAATGTCTAGTTTTGGGGCTGTCAGTTCCAAATTGGGACTCTGCATTGTCTCCTTGGCAGAAATTGCTGCATCATGACAATGATTCCACTTGCGCTTGGACCACTAGAATAAATGGATGGACCCAGCTTACTTGCAGAACTGAGCTTATAATGGACATGGGAAAGGCTTACTGCTATCTAGAAAGAAGCATTAGTAAGGAGGGAACTGCTATTATATTTCACCCTGCTGACCTGGGCTGAGAGAAGAGGGATCTAGTTCTCAGACCACCACCCTATCTTTTACAAAAAAAAAAAAAAAATCAAAGAAATAGTATATAAAAATTAGACTGAGACCCAAATATTAAAGAAGAAGAAGAAGGCGAAAAATGTGCTGGACATTACTCATCTAACTCATGGGCAATTTACTCATATTTCTAAACAATATCCAATAACTGGGGTAGTGAAAATGCATTTCTTCCCTCCCACCATTTGCATACTTGGCATCTCACTTACATTGTATGTAGGTTATAGTAAAAAGATGCTGCTTTGTTTGGATTTTGCTTTTTCTGCAGAATCCATTATAAAGCAATGTGCTTTTGTGTGTCAAAGAGCAGAAAGGCTCCACTTCCTCTTTTCAAAAGGATTTGGGCAGAAGTCAACTACTGTATTTATTCCATGCAGTTCTCCTTTTGATTACCAGATGTGTGCTGGTTGTAGATGCCACAGAAAAGCATTGAATGTTCTTACCACAAAGGACTTTCTATCTTAGGATATGTCTTACAGTATCATGTTTCTGAAAGTGAAATTTTCAGTCATCTAAATGTCACTCTATAAATAGGAAGCATTTAAAAACATAAAAACATCCAGATAATGCCTTATATGCTTCATTTTTCATCCACGTTATCTGCTATCAGTGCATAGGTGGAGTGACCATGTTATTCAATTTTTTTCCCCAAACTTACCGTACTCTTTTCAAAAAAAAAAAAAAAGCAGTTCATTAAAAGCAAAATCAAATGAGATTTCACCATGATGCCTAACACTTCTCTTATAAATTACATGACAGATTAGAGAATCAAAAAACAAACAGAAAAGACCTAGATAACTTGTCTGAGTCTACTCTAGACTAATGGAAATAACACCTAAGAAAATGACTCCCTGAATGTAAGTTTATTTCCCAAAGTGTGTTCCTGAGAGCATTAGTTCTATGAGCTGTACCACAGTGAAAACATGCCATGGTCAATGCCCTAAGCCTATGTTGTGTTGGTATCATGAATATTTTCACCAATATGCAAATACGTATGAAAAATGGGGATACATGCTGCTCTTGTAAGCTCTGGAAAGTCCCAGTTGGCCTCTGGGATCACACATCAGCCCCTTGCATAAAATATTCACTCCGCCTAAGACCAGCTAAGATCACAATCTGCTGGGGGCTGCACTCGAAGACTATAGGACTGCATCACATGACAGAGCCCTCCATGAAGGGTGGGTGCAAGACCTCAAGGACCAAAGAGATTAAGTGACTGATTTCCATGGTTCCCCTAGTTCAAGGAAGGATTGTAGGGCTATGCAATCATTCTGGCTTGTAATACATCTGAAAACCACTAATTTTAACAATAAAAAGGCATTTCTACTTCCTTTCTGCAAATCTATGGGGTAGATTACAAAAGTGGTATTCAAAAGGTCTGAACAAATACCTCTGAGGTACAATTCTTTCTGAGGGTTACTTCAAATGCTAATTTTCCCTATTGGGTAGGTTAGCAATAGTTTACATTTGCCTGTGCCCATATACAAAACTTTCCCCTGTTTGTTAAATGCTTACTAAAGTAAATCACCACATTGATCCAATAGTGCATGCCTGGGAGTTCAAAGAAATCATAAACATGATAAAGATTTTGACAAGTTCCACAAAAAAGAAAACTTGGCTAAATCCAAAAGATATTAACTTATTAGGCCTTGGATACATCAGGACATGTGCTTTTGAGGAAAATACTTAGGTGATCTTAGAAGCAACCTACTAAATATTGTTTCTTTCCAAAGTGGATTCTTTTCTTTTTTCTTTTAAGTAGACTTCATGCCCAGCATGGAACCCAGTGGGGGGCTTGAACTCGTGACCCTGAGACCAAGACCCGAGCTGAGTTCAAGAGTTGGATGCTCCATCAACTGAGCCATCTAGGTGTCCCTCCAAAGTAGTTTCTAAATAGGAAGTGCTATTAGATGCCATTCTAAGCCCAGCCAATTCTTTACATAGAGAGAAATGGTCATTCTGTTGAGTGTAAAGTGCAAGAATCTGCCCTATAGAGCCTCATTTCCTCTCTTCCCTGTTAATAAAAGAATAGTTCCATTACAGGAAAAGGTTTTTCACTACCACTCCCTTTGTCAACTTTCTACCATGGCTCTGTTTGGTGTGATAGCATCCATCCTGTGACAATGAGGTTAAAATGTGTGAATATGAATGCCAATAACAAAGAAGGTAGATACAGAAGGAGACTGAAGATACTGTGGAGCAACTAAACCAAGGTTGACAACCTCTCATTTACTCACTAATTGTTTAAATTTCTATTATCTTTTTTGTCTGTCTGGTGACTAAATATATTCTTAAATAAGCATGTACTTTTGTAGAACCTCATCCCTTTAACTGAAGAACAGCCTTCCATTACCTACTGGGGAAGACTCAGTTCACTGGCTGTCATGGGTAGCTCAGATCAAGCCCCCCAAGCACCCTGGCCTTCCTCCACTTCAAAACTCAGCACTTTGCCCTATAGTATTTATCTGCATACCTATTGCTAAACTGTGTGCATCTTTGTGGTACTGAGTCATAACAAGGCACCCCAATGCCTAGCACAGAAACAGGCACGTGCAGTCGTCTTGGGAAATTTGCTGATTTGACAGTGCAGTATTCTGTCTTTCCTCAGTGACAATATGTCACTCTTCAAAAATTTTGTCCTTTTGAAAGTGAATTTAAATATTCAATATCTACCACCTAACATTTTGATAGTGTGAAGTCAAAAAGGTGGCAGTGGTTTGGGGGTGGGATTGGATTCAATTATATGATAACTGAGGAACACTAAGTACAAAAATGACTGAGTTCTAATAGGGTACCTTGCTCCTGAAAAAGCTGATAGGATCTGGTGTGCCATGGTGTGCTGCTGTGTGGTGCAGCACAGAGGTCAACAGCAAAGGCTATGGACACAAACTGTGTGGACTCCACCCTCAGTTCCATCGCTCCCTTACTAGATGCCCTGAAGCAAGTGTCTTCCTCTCTCCGAGACTTTGTTTCCTTATTTTAAAATGGGGTGGTATCTAACTCAGGAAGTTTGCAGGAGGATTAAATAAATTTAATAATGAAAATATAGAAAGTGCTTAACCTAAGACATGGCACTTAGTCAATATGCAATAGGTTTTCGTTATTGTTGTTTTCCATCTCAGGTACTATCTGGGAGTTGCTTCTCAAAACTTCACAGAGCATCACACACATCTATGATCTACCACTTAGAAGGCATGCAATACATTTTTAATGAAAAATTGAAAAACGGCTGGCAGTGCACCTACTAGAATGGCTAAATTCAGAACACCAACAACACCAAATGCTGATGAGGATGTGGAACCACAGGAACTTGCATTCACTGCTGATAGGAATGAAAAATGGTACAGCCACTTTGGAAGACATTTTTGAGGTTACTCAAAAAACTAAGACTATTCTTACCATACAACCCAGAAACTGTGCTCCGTAGTATTTACCCAAAGGAGCTGAAAACATACGGCTGCATAAAAACCTGCACCTGGATGTTTACAGCAGCTTTATGCATAATTGCCCAAACTCGGAAGCAACCAAGATGACCTTCAATAGGAGAATGGATAAACTACTACCACCAGACAATGGAATAATAGTGCTAGAAAGAAATGAGCTATTAAGCCATAAAAAGCCATGGAGAATTCTTAAATGCATATTACTAAGTGAAAGAAGCTAATCTAAGGAGGCTATATACTGTATAGTGTCTACTCTTTGACATTCTGTAAAGGGCAAAGGAAACTATACAAATTTTAATGGTTGCCAGGACAGGCGAGGAGCAGGGGTAGGATGAATAGGGAAGCACAGAGGACTTTTAGGGCAGTGACAATATTCTGTTTAATGATGGGTATCTATCATTATACATTTGTCCAAACCCAAGAAATGTACAACACCAAGAGTGAACCCTTAGGTAAACTATAGACTCTGGGTGATAATGATAGGCTCATTAATTATAACAAATGAACCAGTCTGGTGGGAGATGTCAATAATGGGAGAGTTACACATGTGGGGGGGGGGAGGAAGGGCAAGGAGTATATAGGATATTTCTATACTTTCCTCTCAATGTGAACCAAAACTGTTCTAAAAAATAATTTTTAAAAAACCCAGCATGTAGCCATGGACAGTTTCTGAATAGCCAAAGTGATCATAGTTTGTCAGAGCTTGGGTCTGGGGTCCACTGGCCTGAAGTTCCCTCAGAGTCTACCTATGTTACCAAGAGCGAGTCAGTTAGCCTTAAATATAAGATGGATATAATAATAACATTTTCCCTGTAGGGTGTTTGCGGGAGTGAATGGGTTCTGCTTAGTGTCTGACATTTTGCAGTCAATAAATCCTGATTCTTTTTAACAAATCCAATGGGAGGCTCTGACCCACTATGCTGAATGAAAATGTACATTTTATTGAAATCTCCCTTTTTTGCTTTCTGAGGCCCTTTCTAAATCTATAGCATTCAGCTATACATTGAGCACCAGTCGCTCTTGGAATTTTTTCACTATCTGCATAACTGTGAACCTTACCATGCTAGAAACATAACACACACCATGTCACTTCTCGTTTAATAAAGCAAATTGCTACATGCAGGGGTAGTTACTCTCATTTGCAAATTCATATCTAATTAGCTCTCTAAAAGCAAATTGCAAATTGGATCCAAGCAAATCACTCTTGGAGTTCTTGCCCTGGTGAACTCAAATGAACAGTAGGTCCATTCTGCAGTTTGCCAGAGATACACAGGGTGAGGAAACTGTGTCTACATGTTTCCCAGAAGAAATCCTAGAAGAAACTCTTCCTGGTTGCTGGCAGGTATAGGCATTTTCCTTCCTTCCACAGATTGAAGAGGATTACAAGAGTTTTGTGACAAATTTTATGGCGACTGGGAGGCAAAAGGCTGCCAATGTGGAAGAAAATCTCCAAGTGACAATCATGGGGAGAGACAGTCAACAGCCAGAACTAAGACCTCAATCAAGTTCACACGGTACAGGTGGAAGAAGGAAACGGGGGCCAAATGAATATCCTTTGTGGGCAAGAGGCAGATCTCTTGTAAGAGAGATGGCATGTCTTATGAGAATGGTATGTGGAAGAATTTTATTCTAGGCAGACTAAGTATAAAGAAGTGATGGGAAGCAAAAGATGTAAAGACATTTATTGTTTCTCTGCCCAGTCTCCATGCCCTCCTTTTTGAAATGAGTGTCTCAGTTTCCTTTGAGGAGTCTTGTATGCTATGTATTTCAGGTGCTGCTGATACCAGCTCCTTCACTGGTGGGTATGGGAGGGACAAATGGCCCAGGTACAGCCAGAGTGAATGATCAGACTTTCCACTGAAACACTTTGGGAAGTCATCTTCTTTCTATATGGATGCTGAACCAGTAGGACATGAACCCAGGGGTCCTGGTGTCACCCAAAAAGGAAGCCTGCTTGAACATAACACCAACATAGAAAAACAAGAGTAAGGAGGTAAAGAGAGGGGGCTTTGTTGGGTCATTGTTTGAGAATGTGTATCCATCCAGCCATGAATCCTCTGGGCTTTTCTGGTATAAGAGTCAGGGAATCCCCTTTTTTGCCTCAGCTGGTGTGAGTTAGTCTCTGTCATTTGAAATCGAAAAAAAAGTCAGACTCATTACTAAGGCGAAGAAGTCATATCTACTTATAATATGTTCTACTTTTACTCCAAGTATTGTTGATATGATCTCCCTATTGGTCTGCAGTGGCCATATATTCCCAACCACTTCCCCACAAAATCAACATATGTGCTCAGATAAGTAGAATTTTACTCAGAGAACAGCAGAATATCTAAATATCAGAACTATTCTGAAAACCTGGGTCATGAGCAAAAAACACACTTCCTGATAGTCATAACCACACAGTCCCATTCCCCTACTGAACTCTTGAGGCATGCATTTCAAACTCACATTCCTCTATTTGGTAATCAAGCTAAAAATATCTTTACTACACACTCTGTGTAAAGATTAAAACGCATTGCTCAAAGCTGTTGCACCACATAACTGCAGCAAACTCTGAGCTAGTCAGTTGATATTTGGACCCTGTGGAGAGAATCCCAGGGAAGAATTCAACTCTCCACACTCCATCTTGCCATTTTGTCTGTTGGGAGTGACTCACCACAGTAACCTCATTTCTTGGTATCTTAGTAACCACTTTATTATACAAGGATGACCTACCTTATGCCATAAAAATGTTCTGAGAAGCTATACAAACCCGGGTTTGTTCACTCCAGATATATGGTCTATGCATTACACATGATCGTTTCAGAGACGATCCATTTCAAAATTTCATAAATTGACAGTTGGCGAGGGATTCCTAATGCTGCACCTTCTGGTATGACTTTTGCAATTATGATCTCACTTTTGTAATCCAGAGGCTATCATTGGATTTAGCCCTTACTACATACCAGGAATCATATTAAACATTTTACATGCATTGACCACTTAAATGTTTAAAAACCCCACGACACAGAATCCATTGATGTTTTCAATCTACAAATGAAGAAACCCAGAACAGTTGAGCAAAACTGCAAAGATTACACATTAGTAAATGTTGAAGCCAAGGCTAAATTCTAGGCCATCTCTTCTACCTCCCATATCCATGTTCTGAATGCCTCCTGTATTCAGACTCTTGTTAGAACTTTGGTATTTGGTCTGCAAAGAGAAATTTTCATTTCTATAATGTGAAAATACTTAATAAGAAAATCTGAAAACATTTGATCAGGCACAAGCATAGCACAAATAACCAACAGTAAGAGTGACGGAGCATCTTCTTTGGGCCAGATACTGTGCTAAGCTTTGGGAATAGAGAAGACGACAAGAGAGATACAATTTCTGGCCTCAGGAAGCAGCACAGACAGAGTAGTGATAAAGGAAGGCCTTTAGTCTCCTGGGGGAATTTGGGGGTTGGGCAGTCGTCCACACTGGCATCTGTCCTGTTCTGCTGCCAGCTGGTGATGGACACTTGAAAGAACTGTTTGCCTTCTGGGAGCTCAGTTTTCTAACCAATCAAAGAGTGATCTCCAAACCCTCCAGCCCTGGCATTTGGTGAGTCATATGTTCTCCTCCTGGGTTCCTGAAGGGTAAGGTATGTAGGCAGACACATGCTACAGTATGGTTCTCAAACTCAGTAAACATCATTAAAGTTTAATAAAATTGTTAAAAACAAAGACTTCTAGACTCTCAGGTAGAGGGCTGTAGCCAGAAGTTTCAGGCTGGGGCCCCAAGATCTGCATTTTTAGTAAGTCTCCTGGGGGATGTTGATATATAAACTGTGATTTGAAAAAGCATTGGCAATTCATGGGAACTAATCAGAAATGAAGATCTTGGTCCCACCAAGACCCATTAAATGAAAACCTGCATTTCACCAAGGTACCCAAGTCATGCTTTTGTATACTGAAATGACCCTAGAAAAGAGCCAACCTGATGAATCCTGACACCATACTCAATCTTGATACCAAGGTAAACACAGCACACCTTTATTTGTTATCAGTTTAATTTCTCTATAATCGCTATTCCTAAAAGCATCAACTGCAAGTGTGTTTTTCAAGTTACCTTTGGCAGAACCCTAGGCTTCAGTCCCTCAGAGCCATCTGGGGATAGGGACTATGTGACACAGCCTAGACTGAGCAGCCTACAGGTTACAAAGTCTCCTTTAAACAGAACCACTCCACTTTGATCAATTTTAGAATTACAGTTTGATTTTCTCTGAAAACGGGGTTTTGTTGCTTTAAGTTTTTTCTCAACCAACATCATGCTCCATAGTGCACATGCATCAATGCCATTAGTCCCTTCCCCATGATACCCAAGAGATGGGCTTAGGGAATGAATCTGGCTCCTTTTTCTCAAATGCTTTCCTAAGGGGCAGAAACATGACCTTCAAAATGTGAAAACCTGCTCCTGTTCCCAGGAGGACTATTAAGTTACTTTCCTACCCTACTTTAACATGCGATGACCAAGAAAGACACTAATGTGGAAAATTCTGAATTCAGCTCACATACTATTGCTAGTTTATCTTCTAACAAAAGCTCTATGTATCTTCTCTTATAAACTAAAAGGTTCCCACCAGTAAATGGGAATTTGATCCTTAAGGTAAACACAAGCAGTCCAGATCTTTCTTTAGACCAAGTACTTTGGAAACATCTTTAGTGATTAGTATTATTTGGTGGCTCTAGAGTTAAACAGTCTCAGAATTTACTTAATAAAGATGTTATGGGGCGCCTGGTTGACTCAGTTGGTTGAACATCAGACTCCTGATTTCAGCTCAGATCATGATCTCATGACTGTGAGATTGAGCCCCACTTTGGACTTGGTGCTGAGTGTGTAGCCTGCTTGGGATTCTTTCTCTCCCTCTCTTTCTCCCCCTTTCTCACTCATTCTGTCTTTCTCTCTCTCAAAATAAATAAATAAACGTTTTTAAAAATGGACCAAGAGGTCCAGGAAAAGATAACTTCAGTTTTATTAATACCTAAGGACTGGTTCACAACTGGGATACCTATAACAATCATCAGGGGAACTTTGAAAAATCTTGATGCCTAGGCTATACCCAAAATACTACATCATATAATTTCTGGGAGTAGGTCTCAAGTTTTAGTGGTCCCTAGACACCTACAATGTTTATCTGAGGTTAAGAACCATTAGCCAGTGTACCAGACATGGGAGCACTGGAGACAGAGTCCTAAGACACATGCTCAGTGGCCCTCCATGCCGCTCTCTTGGTCCTTTTTACACACATAGATGACCACTCATTAGTTCTTTCAGCAGTTATTTACTGAAAATCTATGTACCCACTTCTAACTGGGAATTAGAAATTCAAAAATCCTGTTCTTTTGGAATTAAAAGTATTAATTTTTCTTTTCTTCTTAATTTTCAGCCTTAATAGGTGCTATAAAGAAGATAAACTCTCATATTGGTGTAGTAGGTAAACACAGCCTCTCTGAGTAGGTACCACCAGGGTTCTGCGTTGAATTCTGGGAATGAGAGAAATTCAGTGAGAAAATATCTACCTAAAAGTTCATACAAATCTCATGAACAACAGCCTATAGTCTAACATAATGCTTTTGAATTTGATTTTACTTTTGTTTTGGCAAGGGATGGGGCGGGTTTGGTACTGTTCCTTGGGGACACATATTAGAATTGTCATTCAAGCTGTATGACACACATTGTCCTTCTTTTCCACAAGTATGATTCTATTACACTCCCCTAGGGGTGTGACTCTTACCTACAGTGAGGAACTAAGAACACGAGTCTGCCATATCCAGTGATGTCAAATAACAAAATGCACATTGAGGATTTTTAGGTCTATATCTTCCATCCAGCTCATCCACCCTGAATTTCTATATTCTCTAAGTATAAAATGTCCCACAACATGTTAGTCATATGACCCAAACTGCAATCATTATTCATAAACAGACTGCTATCTCCTATAATCTCTGTATCAGTTGGTATAAATAGATGGTGGGTGAGGCTGGATCATCAGATGATTCTTCAGTCACATGTCTGCTGCCTGGGCTGGGGTCACCAGAACACCTGAGTGGGAGCTGGTCAGGTCTCTCTACTCCCCTGTGGCTAACCTGGCCTTCCTCACAGCATGGTGGTCTCAGATTTGTTGATTTCCTCTATGGCAGGTGGCTTCTCCCTGAATGAGTGTTTCAAAAGGCAGGTGTGGAAGCTGCCAGTCTATTAAGGCCTGAGCCTGAAAATAGTTACAGCATGACCTCTTCTTTATCCTCTCGCTCAAAGCAGTTTCTGATCTTGTCCAGATTCAAAGGAGAAATGTCGATAAATTTGTGGCTATGTTTTATCCATCACAATATATAAAGTATATACACACAGCTCATGTATATGTGTGTGTACACACACATACACAGTTTGTGGTATAAAAATATCTATCACTGGAAACATAAATATTTATATATATACAAATATAAACCATGTATATTATACATATGTAATGTATAATATATAATTACACAGATAATTATATACAGAAAGTGCATGGTACATTTTAAGCTATAATCCTTCAAATACAATCTACTATGCTAGTAACTAAATGCTAGCCCAATTAGTGATGTCCTATAATCTCTTCATAGACTTAATGGAAGATAGGATCAACAAATGTGAGGAAGAAATTGGAAGAGTGACCAAAATAAGCATTGAGAAGAAACATTAATTTCCCTGTCAGAGGCATGAGTCACCCTCCATTAGTAGGGCACCACAGGATTTAAGGAACTTGCTGTCATAATCCTTCCAATGCAACCAATGTGAGAAGAGGAGGGAGTGAGCGAGATTCACCTCATTGGCCATGGAAGGTGTTCTGAATACTTTCAGCAGGGAACAGGATATGCCAATACATTGGTGACGTGAGTCACCAAGCAAAATCATGGCTGCTCAAGATCTGATGCCTATCGTGCTGAGAGCACAATAAAATCGTTCCAATGTCCCACTCCCTCCAAGGAAAGGTCAAAGAAGTCTCAGTTTAGGGCATACAAGAGGAGAGGAGAGAACTTGGTGCCTCAACTATTTTTTTTAATTTTATTTTAAATTCCAGTAAAGTCAACATACAGTGTTATTTTGGTTTCGGTGTACCATATAGTGATTCAACACTTCATACATCACTCAGTACTCATCACAACAAGTATATTCCTTAATCCCCATTGCCTATTTCACTCATCCTGCCCACCCACCTCCCCTCTGGTAACCATCAGTTTGTTCCCTACAGTTAAAATGGTAGCCTTCTTGGTTTGTCTCCTTTTTTTCCCCTTGCTCATTTGTTGTTGTTTGTTTGTTTGTTTTTTAAATTCCACATATGAGTAAAATGATATGGTAGTTGTCTTTCTCTAACTGACTTATTTGCTTAGTTATACCCTCCAGATTCATCCATTCAACTATTTTCATATAAGTATTCTTGGATTCTTTTTAAAGGCAAGGATACCTCCAACTTTTCTTGTACTATATTATGAGGGAAAAGTGAAAATTAGCCAGCCTAAACAAGTAACATATTAGATTTGGGAAGAATTCATTATGACATGGGTTTATCCCAAGTATGTAAGGCTAGAAGACCTTAGAAAATCTAATTGATGTATTAACCACATTAATATGTTGTGGTAACTTGTCTTAGAGATGGCCTCTTGGCATCATATCCTTGCATAGTCTTCTGGAACTGAAACTGGACTGGCCTGTGACTTATTGTAACCAACTGAATATGGCAGAAGTGTGGTGCTGTGCAAGTTCCAGGAGCATGCCTTTGGAAAGATGGGAGGCTCCTACTGTGCACACTGGATCACCAGGGAAGAAGTCTGCTACCCAGCTGGTGAGAACTTCCAGAGGCCAGAGAGAGAGAGAGAGAGAGAGAGAGAGAGAGAGAGAGGGAAAGATGCCCTAAGACTCTGGAGAAAGTCTGGTCAGGCCATCCCAACATCTCAGCTGTACTGGGACTTACAGCCATCTCTACTGAGATGTCACACATGCAATGAGCCATGTAGGACACTCCGACATCCAAGCTGAGCTACCACGTGACTCCATTCCCAGATACTTTCTCACCATGACTGCATGAGAGCACCCAAGGAAGAGTGGCAGAACAGTGATCTTGCTAAGCCCTCTCATTCCACAGATGTGTAAGGTCCAGTAAAATGGTGGTCCTTCTAATCTACTAAATACTGGCACAGCTTCTTATGATGTAATAGATAACCAAAACATTAAAAGACAATATTCATATGATCATTTCAAAGGATGCAGAAATGGAAAAAAGCACTGAAAAAAATTCTACACTCATTAATGATTAAAAAGAAAAAAAAAAGTAAAGAAAATCCTGGAGCAATGTAGGAATAAGAGGGACCTAACTTACTTAATCTGATAAAGAAGAGCCACAAAAAGAACTCCAGCAATTATTTTATTTAAAGGTATATTCCCCACTCTATGGTCAAGAAAAAGACAAAGTTTCCCACTATTACTTCTAACCAGAATTATACAGAAAGTTCCAGTCAATGCAGTAAGGCAAAAGAAGAAAAAAAAAGAAAGAAAAGAAAGCAGAGTCTAATGATGAAGAAGGAAGAAAAAATATGTTCCATAAAAGCAGTATGATTTTATATAGATAAAATCTCCAAAAACTACAGACATATTACATGTATTAATAAAATAATTAAACATCTTTTCTAGATTTCAATGTAAAAAATCAATTGTACTATATACTAGCAAACAAAAAACAAAAATAAAAAATAGTATTCAAAATAGCATCAAAAATGTGTAAAAAAACTAACAGTTATACTAAATAAATTATAAAATATTAATGGACATTAAAGAATACCTAAATAAATGCTCATAGGTTGAGAGCATCAATATTATAAAGATATGAATTCTCCTCTAATATAATCCCAATCATGCTTCTAAATTTTTCAACAATATGATAGGCTGAATCTAAAATGTATACAGAATTGCAAAGGATGAATAAAATGCTAGAAGAACAAGAGTATGGGAATGTGTGCCCTGGCAGGGATCAAGAATTATTATGATGTCAGAATTAACCATAGATCAGGATAGGTAAACCGACCAGTAGAAGAGAGCAGCAAACCCAGAAATGACCCGTGCATGTAATTTGGGCATTTGCTGTATGATGGAGGTAGCATGGCAGTTTGGAAAAGAAAGGACAGATTTCAATAAATGTTGCTAAGACGATTGGGTATCCATGCTTTTTTAAAAAGAAGAAGAAGTGGCACAAAAGCAGACACATAGACCAATGGAATAGAATAGAGAACCCAGAACTGGGCCCACAAATGTACAGCCAATTAATTTTTGACAAAGCAGGAAATAGTATGTGATGGAAAAAAGACTGCCTCTTTAGCAGGTGGTGCTGGGAGAACTGGACAGCAACATGCAGAAGAATGAAACTAGACCACTTTCTTACACCATACATAAAAATTAACTCAATATGGCTGAAGGACCTGAATGTGAGACGGAAAACCATCAAAACCCTCAAGGAGAAAGTAGGAAACAGCTTTCTTGACCTCAACTGCAGCAATTTCCCACTTGACACATCCCCAAAGGCAAGAGAAATAAAAGCAAAAATGAACTCTTGGGACCTCATCAAGATAAAAAGCTTCTGCACTGCAAAGGAAACAGTCAAGAAAACTAACAGGCAGCTGACAAAATGGGAAAAGATAGTTGCAAATGACATATCAGATAAAGGGCTAGTATCCAAAATCTACAAGGAACTCACCAAACTCCACACCCAAAAAACAAATAACCCCGTGAAGAAATGGGCAGAAGACATAAACAGACACTTCTCCAAAGAGGATATCTAGATGGCCAACAGACATATGAAACAATGCTCAACATCACTCGTCATCAGGGAAACACAAATCAAAACCACACTGAGATACCACCTCACACCAGTCAGAGTGGCTAATGTGAACAAATCAAGAGACTACAGATGCTGGCGAGGGTGTGGAGAGACGGGCACCCCCCTACACTGTTGGTGGGAATGTAACCTGGTGCAGCCACTCTGGAAAACAGTATGGAGGTTCCTCAAAAAACTATCAATAGAACTCCCTTATGACCCAGCAATACACTACTAGGGATTTACCCAAGAGATACAGAAGTGCTGATGCACAGGGGCACATGTACCCCTATGTTCATAGCGGCACTTTCTAAAATAGCCAAATCATGGAAAGAGCCTAAATGTCCATCACCTGATGAATAGATCAAGAAGATGTGGTATATATATATACAATGGAGTACTACATGGCAATGAGAAAGAATGAAATATGGCCATTTGTAGCAAAGCGGATGGACCTCGAAGGTGTCATGCTAAGCGAAATAAGTCAGGCAGAGAAGAGCAGATATCTTATGTTTGCACTCATAGGTCTAACAGGAGAAACCTAACAGAGGACCATAGGGAGTGGAAGGGGAAAGAGAGTTGGGGAGAGAAAGGGACGCAAATCATGAGAGACTACTGAATACTGAAAAGGAACTGAGGGCTGAAGGGGGAGAAGGTGGGGGGTGGGGAGTGGTTGTCATGGAGGAAAGCACTTGTGGGGAAGAGCACTGGGTGTTACATGGAAACCAATTTGACAATAAACTATTAAAAATATGATTAAAAAGAAGGAAATTATTATAAACATTTATGTGGAATATATATAATTATATATACACTATATAATAATATATTCTTATGTGGAAATATATATATATACCATGTACATATGTGGAATTATGGAATATATAATACATATACATGTATATTTATGCTTATAAGAAATATATAAATATATTTATAAACACATTTATATTATATTTTTATATTATACATATGTTATACATAATATAAATATATGTTTATATATTTCCATATAATATCATGTACAAAATAATTCCAATTAATTTCTGACTCTTATAGGAGAGAATAAATCATTAAACTTACAAAATAATATAGAAAGAGGTTTTCACAAATGCAATATAGATAAGAATGTCTTAAAATACCAATATGGAAAATACAATATAGAAAGGGCTATATATTTCACTACAGTAAAAAAATACACCATTAAGAGAGTGAAAAATCTATATATTAGGGAAACACATAACCAACAGAGGGGTAGTTCTCAGAAGACAAAAAGAACTCTCCAAAAATACCAAGAAAAAATCAGGCAAGACAACAGAAAAAGTTCTGCAAAGACTCAAGTCTTTTGTCTTACAAAAGAGGAAATTCAAATGATTAATAAATAAATATATGAAAAGGTGCTCAACCTCATTAACAATACAACATATGCAAATAAAAACTAAAATGAAATGCTATTGTGTATATCTACTGGAAGGAGAAAAAAAATTTAAGCCTAAAAATACCAAATGTTCAGAGAATACACAATTTTGAGAACTCTCATACAGAGCTGGTAGGAATAATGTAATCACATACGTGGGTATCTACTTAAGTTAAAGACAGACTGATCTCGTGACTCACTGATGTCAACCTTCGGTGTGTACCTCAGAGAAAAGGTGCGCATGTGCAGTCGGATGACTGCAGACTGCAGCAGACCAAACCTGGATATCCGTCCTGGGTACAATGGATAAACTGTAGTATATTCACACACGGTATGCCATGTAAAGGGACACGCCACACGAATAAATCTTGCATGCACATATCGAGTCGAAGAAGTCACATACAAAACCATAATTCCACTGCTATAAAAAATCAGGAACATACACTTTGGGGTATTCAGTCATACACATTAGGTAAAACTAAGATGAAGAGAAAGATTTCACGATGGCGGTCACCTCCAGGAGCGTCTGAGAGAGTTGTGCTGGGGAGAGGCTCATGGACTGCGGCAATGATCTTAGTCTGGCGCATTCGTCTGGCGCAGCATAGTAATTAAATCAGTGCTCTTTTGTTTCCTTTCCTTTTTTATTGTTGTAAAATAGATATAACATCAAATTTGCCCTTTTGGTCATTTTTTAAGTATACAGTCCTATAGCATTAAGGACATCCATACTGTCATTCAATCAATGTCCATTTTTACCATTATTCAATGAACTGTAAAAATGTTTTATGTACCTTTTTGTGTTTATTTTATCTCACAAGAAGCAAAAACAGTACAAAGTCAAGGGTGTGGGCAAAGACTTGGTTAGAGAGGTATTAACCATAGCCCTTTTCAAAATAAGAAACAATCTGAAACATTCAATCACGACTTTGAAATGCATGAAGGGATGAATCAAGTACGAACACACACAGACCTGTGGAAGGGACTTCACACAGCCTCCAGAAATGATATCACAGAAGAACACGCCACGGCACGAAAGACAACTGAGCTGTACAGTGGGTAGAAAAGACGTTTACAATACATTATGCGCAGATATTCCAGCATTTTAAATAAACGACAAAGATTTATGTAAGAAAAAGGCTGGGAGAAATACATTATAACATTAACTATGATTCTCTTTGAATAGCGGTTTTATGAGTGACTTTTATTTTCATTGTTTTGCTCATTTGTATAGTTGCAATTTTGAGCAATGAATATCGACTACTTTTTAAGGCAATAAAAAGGAGTCAATATATTCTACTGGGAAATAATAATTTAAAAAAAAGAGACCAGAGATCTCCAAATGGGAATATGAAACTTGGAATTAACTTACAGGTGTATCTGGAGAGCATGTGGAATCCTATCCGTTCCCATCAGTCTAGGGGAATATATCCTTACCTTGTCAGTTTCCTCTTTCCTACCTGGCTTTTTCCCAGAGTCCTAGCTCTGACAGCAAAATGAAATTCTGGCTGTCTGCTCGGGGGAGGGGGGGGAGTAGGGCAGTGAAGGTAGGGGGATCCTCTGAGAACAGCCGGCTCCTAATTGAAAGGAAGTGAAAATCCTCCAAACATTCGCAGGCACAGTTGATGGATCATCCCTCAGTTTTCCTCCATCTGGTCTGCGGCCTCTTGCAGAAACCAAGAAAGAAAAATGAAGTGTACCTGACACCGGGAATGAGGGGAGTCATTTGGATGACAGAGTACCAGCTCCCCAGAAAATGCCTGGAGGGAGGGAGGCAGTGGAACAGGAGGCACCAGGCACAGTGCTCCTGACTTCGTGCTGGGTAGGTGGACACCAAACAATGGGCCAGTGGAGAGGACGCCTCAGTACACAAATAAGCTTCACAGCCAGGCAGGTCGCCCTGTGCATACCTGCTAGCTCATCAGAATGGCATTCCCAAGCGGTAAGCTGTGGGTGAATGCTCCCCCTCTCTCCACACACCGCCTGGCTAGTGATCCCCTATGGGGACCTTATCTCACAAATGTATAAAGTAGGAGAATTCACAGATGATTTCACGGCAGGTAAGACAGTCAAAAAGCATTAAGTGGAAAAATATTAATAATTCATTATATATATGTGTGGCATGCAGCTACTATAATTTGCATTATGCTTGTCTATAATATGACAAGCCCTGACATACAAAGGCCGAGAAACTATTGGAACTACTATAGGTTATCGTCGTGTTACATAGAGTCTGAAGGAAGAGAAGGCCTGGGGGGCACAGAAGGGCTTATGGGTTAAAGAATTATGTTTTTTAAATATATATTTTTTAGGTTTACTTATTCTGAGAGAAACAGAGATAGTCCAAGTGGGGGAGGGGAAGAGAGAGGGAGAGAGAGAAAATCCCAAGCAGGCTCTGCACTGCCGGCACAGAGCTCCACGCAGGGCTGGAACTCACAAAACCATGAGCTCATGACCTGAGCCAACATCAAGAGTCAGATGCTTAACCAACCAAACCATCCAGGTACCCCAAAGAACTATGTTTTTTATTCGTCTAGTTCTTGTTAATAGGTGTGCTATAAAATAGGGGTCAAATGAATTTGGGAAAAGTTAAATAAAACAGACATGGTTTCAGGAATTCCTTTTTAATTGACTAAAATGCCTGTGACTCTCTAAAAATACAAATAGTGTACACGTTTTGTGCAGAACCTTTTTGACCATAGAATATCACCAAAGGGATTCACCTTGGAAGTTGCTTCAGTAAAGTAATCGTTTTCTGGTTGCTTTTCCCATGTAGGAGAGCGACAGTATACTCTTCTTTCTCACGGACTTCAATGGACCTGTGATATCTCCACACAGCACTTTAATGCTTTCTTATCTGATGATATGGTTGTCCCCACACTGGCTTTTCCTTGTATTTGTGGCAAGTGATAAACCTGATAAAGCTCCAACTACTAACAAGTATCAGGGGCTTTCATCAACCAGACTAAGTCCAGAGCCTTTGCAAAATGACCTCCCAGAACTCAGAGGTACTCTATTATTGGAGCTGTTCAAACTTTGCCAGAGAGTACACTTTGTCTTTGTTTTTAGTGTATTTTCTTGCCCGAAAGAAAGAAAACAAATGGGCTCAAAGAAATGAATATGGGAATGTATAGAAATACATTAAAAATTGCATCTCCATAACTTTGCCAGTAGGTGATGAATGCATAATTTATCTATGTACACTTACATGCTCGTCACACCTAACTGTCATTCTATATGGCATTCTTGATTTTCTTTGAAAATAATGGAATATAAATACTCAGAGAAATTGGCCAATAGAGGGAGAAGAGTTAAGTCATAATGAGGACTAAATTGATTAAGAACATGGCTAGGAGTTACGTGGCCTTCTTCACCTTGCCGAAACTTCCAGGTAGACTTTTATTCTGCAGTAATGAAAATGCCAGCCTTATGAGCAAAATTCAAATAAAGTCTATCTGCCAAAAGAAATAGAACTTAGTATTTATTCTCCGTTCCTGTTTCCCCTTGGAAAGTGCCTTTCCCCTAGGAACATGTTTAAGAGGATATAAAAGTGGCTTTCTATTTTTGGCCAGAAGCAGAAAATGAAATACAATGGAGAAAAAATATTATCTCAGCTTTTCCAAGCTTGAAATAATGTGTGATTTTTGCTATTTTTCCAACTTTTGAGAACAATTCTGGTAGAACGCTTAATTCATTCACCTCGTGAATCACCTTTCTTTGTGGGAATATTAATGCCAAACTAAAATTTCTCCATATGAGGAAAGAAAAAAAAATTAAATGCAGCAAAGCTGTGAGGAGATTGGTAAATACAATCATTCTGTCTCTACTTCATTAATTCTCCCTTCACCCTTTGGAGGTCCTGTGAACTACAACAGTGCATCATTTAAATGGTACCTCCAGGTGTTTCACTGAGACATAATTGTAATTGATGTTGTCATCTGGTGTTTCCTTGTGCAATTTGTCTAACTCCTTGCAAAAGGCAAAACAAAGCTCTTTGTTATGATTTTGTCTTTATTCCAGAAACTGCCTAAGATTTTCTTGATGTGCTCTAGAAAGTCAACCACCTGAAAGAGAACTTACGAATTCCTGCAGATTTTCTTAGCACTATATCCAAGTGGTCCATTTGGAAGGACCTGACATGATAGGAAACTTAGTATTTTCAGGACATTCCATTCCATAATTGAAAAGTGCTAATGAACTAAAAAGAATCTTCTTTACATGTATTTACTCCCTCCAAAGATATGCGTCAGGTCCATACTCTGAACCCCCTGTTAGAAATAAGGCTCTAATAGCCCACAAGATCCCATTTCTCTGTCCAGCAGGAAGGCAGACATGAAACTCGTAATTAACAATAACACGTAATGAACACATCAAGAGGAAGTTACTGGTGATGTGGACTTAACCTACAGGTCAGGAAGGTCGCCCTCCCTGAGGAAGTGAATTCAAGAAATCTCCCAAAGGATGCTGAGTGGAGACGGGGCTGAAGAAAGGACCAAGTTAAGGGAGAGATAGGAGCCCAAGGCCACTGGAAATAAAAGAGCTAGGCATTTGCTTTCATACATGGTCCAAGTTTCACCTTTAGTTTCACAGAGACTACAACTACATTCACCTCCCACAACTCCATTAATAGGATTCTATTTTCTACTCTTTTCATTTCTTTTGTGTTTCTTTAGAATATAATGGTTTAATGAGAACTACTATTTGTTGAACATTCCTTTTGTGTCTAGCACAGTGAATCCTCACAAAACCTTTTATCCACAATTGAGGGAGACCAGGATTCAGAAGGTTACCCAGCCAGGCAATTACTGAACTAGAATTCAAAGTCAGATCCGAGATGGAGATACACAAATATAAGATTGCAACCATTCACTGGGGTTTCCTTAGGTTCATATCTACCAACTATTCCATCAAAATGGTAGGTGTAGTGATGGAGAAACGAGGGGTTAAAAAGATTCCCAGGCCACATTCAACTGTTTTGAGTCTGGATCTCTGAGGATATGATCTGTGAATCTGCATTTTAACAAGTTGCCCAGGTGCTTCCCTTGCATTTGAGAATCACTGAATGTCATCCCACTTCCCCAGCAAGACAGAAGAGGGTGGGCTGGAAAGGGAGAGGGGGGAGGAAAAGAGAGAGAGGAGGCAGAGAGACCACTGCTGATGCACTTTACTAAACCCTCTCTGTGCTCCTAGAATGCCCTTGTGCCTGTTTCGTGAAATGCTACAACGCAGATTGGTCATGATCTTCAAACTGCAACTCATTTAGCCTCATGCACTGGCAAGATGTCTAGGCAAGGCACAGAGAGCTGTATTCAGGCTTCAGCCAAGCTGTGAAAAGTAAGGCTTTTTCAGAGGAAGTGAGATAAGACAAAAACTTACAAAAACAAACATCCTGAGGCTGGTGTTCAAAAGGCCACTGGCAAAATCTATAGTCTAATGTGAAGTGAGCTAAACAAACACATTACTGGGCCATCCAGGAAACGTGAAGCAGATGCCTGGAAGTAGGATGTGTGTTTTCAACCTGGGTAGAAGTTTCCTGGGGAGTGATGATATGGAATCAGATACAGAGTTCAGATAAAAACAACAAGGGGGATTTGCAACAGGCAGTGTGTCCAGGACGGACAGGAGGTGCTGCTGTCAAGTGGTTCAGAGCAAGTTCAGGGTAGGTGGGGGACCGGGGCTTCAGTCTCACTTAAAGTCACACGCCCTAGTTTTCTCCTAGCCCCGGCATCACCTGAAGGCAAGTCATTCACGAAGGAGTGGTGGCGGAGACCCAGGGGCCCCGCTACAGCTTTAGAGCTTTTGATCCTGCAAAGATTATGGTGCTGCCTACCCCACTTTCAAATAAAAACAATACCAATTCAAAATATGAACAAAGGTAGTTCAGCAACATTCCAAGTTTTCCTGTGAGGCTCATTCAATGCTTTTTGAGAAATACAAAAATAGCAATTTCTGGCAAAAAAAAAATAAAAAAGATTTTGTGTGCTTCGCTGGTGCCCAGCACACAAGCTCGATCTGGTAAGATAGCGCTCATAAAGTGTTTTCAGACTTCTCGGAACAAATGAGGTACTCACTCAGTGGTAGTTATGATTTTTAATAATAGCAACATATGAGGAGCCTGGGTGGCTCAGTGGGTTAAGTATCCGACTTTGGCTCAGGTCATGATCTCACCATTCATGGGGTTGAGCCGTCGGTAGGGCTCGATGCTGACAGCTCAGAGCCTGCTTCAGATCTGTGTCTCCCTCTCTCTGCCCCTCCCCTACTCATGCTCCCCCCCTCTCTCTCTTTCTCAAAAATAAATAAACATTAAAAAAAATAATACCAACATATGTTCCCAATCACATTTACTGCAGGCTCCTTCCCTAGCTAAGGTTCTTTCTGTGGATGCAATTCTGTTAGTACGGTACGATTTTGCATTGTTTGAACCCAGCTCTGCAGAAATTATGAAGGCGCTCATGGCTACCCCCTCGTCCGGATGAGAGTCCAATTCTTTGGTGTGGTTTCCCACTGAGCCCTTTCTCTCTTAGACTTTCCCTGTCCTATCATGACATTTAATTAGTTATTTTTTCTGCTTGCTTTTAATTAAAGAAATACTATTTACACTCGTCCTGGAACCACTCACTGAATGCCATCTAACTCTTGACATTTGTTTAAAAACAATCATTTTATTTTGCAGAGTTTTTATAGCATGAATATTTGATGACAGCCCTCTCCAGGCACAAGCTCCTTCCTCTCCTCACAGATGGTAATAGCAGTCAAATCAACCCCCTTTTTTTTTTTGAGAGAGAGAGAAAGACAGTGTGAGGAGGGGAGGGTCAGAGAGAGAGGGAGATACAGAATCTGAAGCAGGCTCCAGGCTCTGAGTTAGTTGTCAGCAAAGAGCCCAAAGCAGGGCTCGAACCCATGAACTGTGAGATCATGACCTGAGCTGAAGTCAGACATTTAACCCACTATGCCACCCAGGCAACTCCCCTCCCCCCCAGTCAACCTTTAAATTTGTTGTGACTCCTTTGCACTGAAATTTCAATTCCATTTTGGATTTACATTATCAGCAACAATTGGGAAAATTATAGTATATTTTAAGGTAACCACACATTATTGTTATGCCTTAAAATATTGCATGTATTTCCTCAAAAAAAATCTTTTTCTTGGGAAGTAATGTCTTCTGCCACCAGCAACATTTAAACATTGCAGTTGTCATGGCAATGTCTAATTATTATCACAAGTAAACTATTCCAGATCTAGATTTGGGTACAGGCAAGATATACTCCAGGGCGAAAAAGTGATGGCAAAACCTCTTAACCACTATTTCCTTTGTTAAAAAATTGCATTCGGGTCACTTAATTCTACCCGTGACATCAAGGATGCCTATTTTTATGAAAAGCTGGTTTTATAAAGCAGGAAAATTGGCCCTTTCGTTATGATGCCTAGTGATTCGTGGTTGTTAGGGAGCTCTCCCACAGAACAAAGCAGATTGGATTTGTTGGTGGAGTTTGCATTCCACAGCATCTCTTAGGGTCTCTATGGGGTCAGGGATTTAAGTCTTAGAAATTGTGCTTGGGCTCCAAGTTGTCCAGTTCCATTTTCTGGAGTTTCTGAGGGCAATTGTAAAACTGGTGGAGGCAACAATGTGAGTTGATGCAAGACACCACTGCCCATGAAAAGACCCAGAGACACCAAGGGTCTGAGTTCTTAGCAGTGAAACAGAGATGCTCACTACGAAGGGAATGAAGCATGGGCAATAGAGAAAGGGGGCTGTATTAGGGGCGATCAAAATCATGTAAAATGGTTTAAACTTTTAAAAATTACATAGACACATTCTCAAAGTGGGATAGCCAAGGTTCTTCTGGCCCAGAAGCAGCTCACTGAGGGCTGGAAGAGAATTCTCCTCTATATATACTTGTTCTTCTCATCTGGGTTCCTGATTCTTTCATTTAGATCTGTGCATAAGAGCCAGGTTTTGGTAATCGTGGGGCAGATCATGTTTTAACAAACTTCTGAGCACTTAGTATATCTAGAATGATAAATACCCTATTTCCTGAGTCCTACAAAATCCATCTGTCACATTAATACCAGGGTGCAGGAGAACACTATGGATATAACAAGTTATATCCCCAGTTTAGAAATTTTAAAATATGAGAAAAAAAAGAGTTTATCTTAGAATAGGGTGCTTGTGGGATATTCAAGAGCACAGTTATATAGACCGACCTAGATGTAAATCCTGGCTCTGCCATGGATGAATGAACTTGAACAAGTTATTTAACCTCCCTCTGCTTCAGAGTTCTCAACTTTAAATTGGAACGAGGGGCAGTATTTCATCATTTTTTGAAGAGGCTGAAACTATTGTTAGTAAAGCACCAATATCATCATCATCATTGTCATTCTCCCAAGATCTGGGCTAGAGATTTAAAATGTGATGATTGTCAACACCCAGGCACCAGGTGAGGGAGTAGCATGGGGAGTACGAATTTGGCACTTGCTATCTGGGTTCCAGTCTCAGCTCTGCAACTTCCTAGCTGCATGACCTTGGGCTAACTTGTGGTCGCAGGGCTTTAATTTTCGCGCTGATAAATAGGAACAACTCTAGCACTGATCTCTGTGAGTTAATGTAAGGCTTAAACTAATGACTGTACATAACATGACCAGCCCAATGCCTGGTACGTGGTAATCAGTAATTATTAGCATTTTTTCTTTTATTATTATATTGTATTTTAGACATTTTTTTCTACTGTGGTAAAATATATCAAAGTTTGCTGTTTTAACCATCTTTAAGTGTAAAATTCAGTGGCATCAATTGGACCAAGAACTGGAGTGCAACCACCACCACCACCGTACACCTCCAGAACTCTCACATTTATCCCAAACCAAAATCCCTTCCTCATTGAGCAATCCCTCCCTATTCTTTCCCCCACAGCCCCTGGGCACCACTCTTCTTGTTTGTGGTCTCTACAAAGTTGACTTCTCTAAGTATCTCAGTAAGTGAAATCCCATAGCATCCGGCCTTTTCTGACTGCCTTTTTTCACCTAGTGTCATGTCTTCAAGGTTGTTCTATGTTATCACATCTAACAGAACTGCCTTTCTTTTTAAGGCTCAATGGTAGTCTATTGTGTGGATATATCACATTCTGTTTATCCATTCAAGTGTTGATGGCTATCTGTGCTGCTGCTTCTTTTGGCTACGAGAACAGTACTTCCATGAACATTGGTGCATACCATACTTATTAAAATACAGCATCAGAGAATCCATTCTAGAAGCAATTGGAAAAGGAGAAAATCCTGAGGAGCTCCTACAGAAAGGATAGGCAAAGGAACACTTGCCTCTTTAGGAAAGTTTTTGAAGGGTTTTAGGTAGAGGCAGGGTTTGGTGTCATTCATGAGGTGTTTGCAAAACATGTCATGAGCCTGATGTAGGACAGTGGCATTGCACATGGGCAAGAGCGAACAGACGAGTGTGCTGAGGAAACAGCATGAAAGGAGATCATACCAGCGCGAAGAGCCATAATCAAAACTTCACAGCCTCTTCAAGAAGGATTTGCTGTCCTCAAGCGCTTGCAATGTGCTTGGCTCTGCTAAGGCCATTACATCATAGCCTTAATCCTCTCTGCCGCCCCAGAGAGGCCCGTCCCATCTACGGGTGAGGAAATCCACTCGTGTGTCACTGCTGCCGTTTCAGAGAGTGAGCCAGTGCTGGAGCCAGCACTTCACCCGGCTCGGCCTGCTGTGACAGCTTGGGTTCAAAAGCCATGTGCTCTGCGCCTGTCCTGAACACGGCAACACATGTTGTGGCTTGCCAAGGAGGCCCAAACAACAGCTGAGCCTGTGATATCTCTCAACTTTTCTTCACTAAATGTTCAGGTTATGGTCTAGGGATCACAGCATGTTAGAGCCGTGCAAAGAACAGCTCACAGGCCAGGAATTTTCCTTGGTCGAAACCTCATTCTATTTCAGGTTCTATTTTAAAAAAAGGCCACTCAAGTAAGAATGACACTTCCAGTATCTACTGCTGCTACCCAAAAGTGTGCATTATTGTGGCACAATTGTGGCGTACCATGCAATTTACCACTTCCAAGGCAGTGCCTAAACTTCCATATTCCTCCCAGGTAAGTTCACTCATGCCCAGTGGAAGAGACATGAGCAGCCCACACCCTGAATGTGTCTTTCTAGAAATACTTGACATGTGACAGATTTGTTGGTGACTCCTCAATAATTAAAGTGTCGTAACAAGTTGAAGAGCCATTCAAGAGACTCAATAGGCAAAAATAATTCCCTTTCTATTAAATGGTTCTGATGCCAGCCATAACTCTTAACCAGGACTGAGGTGGTAATCAAACACAGGGATCTATGTAAATTTGTTTTGGACACTATGAAGTACCTTATACATGTAAGGGACTACGATTTTTATTATTACCAAATGATCTGTTTTACAGTCGATATTACAAACTTGAAAGTCCTTTGCATCAAAAAGCTACTGATATATAATGTGAAAATCTCAATTAAAGTCAATCTTTAGCTTTTTCTCGGCAAGCTTAAAAACCTAGAAAATTGGCGTATGTGATTCTGGGTTTAAAGGGATGATCTAGACCCAGGTTTCTTATCCTCAGCATTGTCACTATGGACATTTCGGTCCAGATGATACTTTGTTGTGAGAGCTGTCTTCTGCATTGCTGGATATTTTGATGTATCCCTGGCCTCTCCAACTAGCTCTGAGCCATGACAGTCAAAAAGTATCTAACACATTGCAAATGTCCCCGGGGAGGCAAAACTAACCCAGATTGAGAACCACTCCTATAGACAATGGAGTTGGAAAGCTGTTAGAGCAGCATGGATGATGGAAAGTTCCATATAATTACAGATTTATCAGTGTTGTTTCTGCTTTATGGGGCACACTTTAATCCTTCTCCTTCACAAATCCGAGAAGTTGAACTGAAAGTTCTGTGGGGTGGCACTGAATTATTGGCTGAGTGTTGAGGCATCAAGGGGATGAGTCTTACTTAGCTAAATGAGCATTTGGATCATATCAACCTGGAGACCCAGAAATGAGCAAAAGTAAAAGCAAATGAGATGCATGCAAGCAAGTTGGGCAGGGGCAAAGGAAGAGGAAGATAGAGAATGTTAAACAGGCTCCATGCCCAGCTTGGAACTGGACACTGGGCTCAAACCCATGAACGGTGAAATCATGACCTGAGCCGAAATCAAGAGTCAGATGCCTGACTAACTGAGCCACCCAGGCTTTATATTTATATTTACAAAGCCTCAAATGCTTTATATTTTGATGTTAAAAAAAGACAGATGGCCAACACTGCCCACACACAGCTCAGCCACACACACACACACACACACACACACACACACACACACATCCACACAATCTCTAAAGCTCCTAAGATCCTGTCTCCTGGGTGATACAGGAAAAATTTACAGCATATCAGTCTGCTGAATAGCAATTTCTTTTTTTTTCTTTTTCTTTTCTTAACAGAAAACTTTACCAAGTTCTCAACCTCTGAGGAGAACTTTATCAAAGTAACTTACTATTGCTACCTGTTAAATAAGATATCAAAATCCTCAGAGCTTATCAGTTTCAGAAAAGAAATATAAAATATGTGTCATACTTGACACTTCAGTTACACCTTTCCCTGCAAGGCCACCAAGGACTCTGTAGTTTAATTAAGACTTCAAATTTAGAGAGGGCAACAAAGACATTGATAAAGTGATTCATCCAAGGTCATACAGATGGAAAAATGACAGATTAAAAAATGAACACCAGAGGAATTTTAAAGTTTATTTTCCTGAGTTATTTTTCATCCCATTCTCGTATCTTCTTTTTTTTTTTTTTTTTCATTCTGCCTCCCTTATCTTATTACTGTTGATCTGTCAGCACAGTGCTTGGCTCATAATAGATTCTCAAGAAATACCTATCACTTAATCAAAGAAAAACTCAAACCTCAGATACCAAGGGAAACAAATTAATTTCCCACTGAAGAGACTATTTGCCTTCCAAGAGTATGGCACTGTGACTGTTTAAAGGCAAAAATGCTGATCAACAGCATGTTAAATTCATGGCCACAGATCTCAAATGCCTGTTCAGTAGTATGATGCAATCCCATGGCTTAGGACATCTCATTCCCTTTCTCTGAAACAATGAGTACATGAATAACTGTAGAACTCCATAGACATTTTTGGTGGACAATGAAATACTAAAATAAAAACAAATGTATAGGTAAGGCATTGGCTTAGCATAGCTTAGAGATTGAAGAGGACACCAAGAAATGGAAAAACATTCCCTGTTCATGGATCGGAAGAATAAACTTTGTGAAAATGTCATTACTACCCAAAGCAATCTACACATTCAATACAATCCCCATCAAAATTACACCAACATTCTTCTCAAAGCTAGAACAAACTATCTTCAAATTCATATGGAACCACAAAAGACCCTGAATAGCCAAAGTAATATTAAAGAAGAAAACCAAAATGGAGGCATCACAATCCCAGACTTTAGCCTCTACTACAAAGCTGTCATCATCAAGACAGTATGGTATTGACACAAAAACAGACACATAGACCAATGGAATAGAATAGAGAACCCAGAACTGGGCCCACAAATGTACAGCCAATTAATTTTTGACAAAATAAGAAAGAGTATGCGATGGAAAAAAGACTACCTCTTTGGAAGGTGGTGCTGGGAGAACTGGATAGCAGCATTCAGAAGAATGAAACTAGACCACTTTCTTAGACCATACACAAAAATCAACTCAATATGGCTGAAAGACCTGAATGTGAGACAGGAAACCATCAAAACCCTCAAGGAGAACGTAGGAAACAACTTCCCTGACCTGAACCACAGCAATGTCCTACTCGACACATCCCCAAAGGCAAGGGAAATAAAAGCAAAAATGAACTATTGGGACCTCATCAAGATAAAAAGCTTCTGCACTGCAAAGGAAACAGTCAAGAAAACTAATAGGCAGCCGACAGAATGGAAAAAGATAGTTGCAAATGACATATCAGATAAAGGGCTAGTATCCAAAATCTACAAGGAACTCACCAAACTCCACACCCAAAAAACAAATAACCCCGTGAAGAAATGGGCAGAAGACATAAACAGACATTTCTCCAAAGAGGACATTCAGATGGCCTACAGGCACATGAAACGATGCTCAACATCACTCATCATCAGGGAAACACAAATCAAAACCACACTGAGATACCACCTCACACCAGTCAGAGTGGCTAAAATGAACAAATCAAGAGACTATA